>NW_010972655.1:254197-257703 GCF_000737465.1 Haliaeetus leucocephalus
GGAGCTCTGTGTGTGTGCAAGGCCCAGCGGGGTGTGCATGCGTGTGTACATGCATGCGTGCATGGGTGTGCATGAGGCCCAGCTCCCTGTGCACGCCTGTGCTGCCATCGGCCCGGAGCGTGTGCGCAGTGTTGGTGCACACCCCGTTGCACACCCCATCTTGGGGCACGAGAGCATGCAAGGAGCCCCTCGGGGTGCACACGTGGGCCTGCAGCTGCCGGGGGCAAATGGGTGCATGTCCCTGGGGGTTGTGAGCATGTGTGCACGCCTGCTCATGTGTGCCCGCTGCGGTGCTGCACATCTGTGTGAACGCACATGTGTGTGCGTGTGTGTGCATCTGCATGCATCTGTACACACGTGTGTGCAGGCATGTGCATGAGTGTGCACACGTGTGTGTCATGTGGGTGCCTCTGCAAGCACCTGTGTGCAGGCGTGTGCCTGTGTATACACATGCATGTGCAGGTGTGTGCATGGCTGAGCACACACATGTGAGCTCAGCACCCCTGGGTGCTCCTGTCCCTCAGTTTACCCCCCCACCAGCACCCCGGGGGGACCCGTGGGTCCTGGCACCCCCCCCCCTGCCCTCCCCCAGCCCAGCTGATGCCACCATGCCCTCCCAGTCCCCGCCAGTTTGGAGGGGGCGAGCGGCACCATTAACCCCTTCCCCTCCCGCAGCCTCTGAAGGGCAATGGCGCAGGACAACGCCGCCTTTTGCGGGGTCACTGAGGGGGTCCCCGGGGAGGCCAAGCCCCCCCCTGTGCCCCCCCGACGGCGAGGGGCCGGCGCCCGCAAGCGCCAGCGTTACGTGGAGAAGGATGGCAAGTGCAACGTGCAGCACGGGAACGTGCGGGAGACTTACCGCTACCTCACCGACATCTTCACCACCTTGGTGGACCTCAAGTGGCGCTTCAGCCTCCTCGTCTTCATCCTCGCCTACGCCGTCACCTGGCTTTTCTTCGGCCTCATCTGGTGGTTCATCGCCTACTGCCGAGGGGACCTGGACCACCTGGAGGACCACGCCTGGACGCCCTGCGTCAACAACCTCAACGGCTTCGTCTCCGCCTTCCTCTTCTCCATCGAGACGGAGACCACCATCGGCTACGGCCACCGCGTCATTACTGACAAGTGTCCAGAGGGCATCGTGCTGCTGCTGCTCCAGGCCATCCTGGGCTCCATGGTCAATGCCTTCATGGTGGGCTGCATGTTTGTGAAGATCTCCCAGCCCAACAAACGAGCTGAGACCTTGGTCTTCTCCTCCCATGCTGTGGTCTCCCTGCGGGACGACCGCCTCTGCCTGATGTTTCGCGTGGGTGACCTGCGGGACTCGCACATCGTGGAGGCCTCCATCCGCGCCAAGCTCATCAAGTCCAAGCAGACGCAGGAGGGCGAGTTCATCCCCCTGGACCAGACCGACCTGAGCGTGGGCTTCGAGACGGGCGATGATCGCCTCTTCCTCGTCTCGCCCCTCATCATCAGCCACGAGATCGACGAGCGCAGCCCCTTCTGGGACGTCTCACGGCACCAGCTGGAGAAGGACGATTTCGAGATTGTCGTCATCCTCGAGGGGATGGTGGAGGCCACAGGTAACGGGGATGCCAGCAGTGGCTGGGGGGTGGGATGCGCTTGGGGACACCTCATCTCTGTGGGGACACATCATCTCCCTGGGGACACCTCCATGGGAATACCTCATCCTCATGGGGACACCTCATCTCCATGGGAACATCACCATGGGGACACATCATCTCTGTGGGGACATCTCACCTGCATGGGGACATCTCATCCCCATGGTCCACAGTGTGTTTCTGCCTGGTCCTGGCTGGGAGGTGACCCCAAATCCACCCTCACCCCCAAGCTCAGCCTGGATGTGGGTCCCCCCACCCAGAATAACCCCATTGAAGGACTCGTGAGGGGGGGATAGCTTTCCCCTGTAGCCCCTTCCCCCCCATGAAAAGCCTTCACCTGGCCTGGCCCCATGAGGAGCTTGGGGAGGGGACCCCAATGACAGTGATGTCCCGGCCTGTCCACTGCTCACAGGCATGTCCCTTGCACTGGGTGCTTCACAAACACCCCCCCCCAACCAGGACTGGGGTGCCCCTGTGCACCGGGGGCAGCACAGATTGGGGTCCTCCATGCAGTGGGTGCTGCAGATATCGGGGTACCTCACACAAAGGGTGCAGCACAGCCCCCACCCCGTCCTCAGCTGGGGTCAGGGTGCCCCCTTGCACCTCCCCATTGCCAGGGGGCACCCCACCAGCCCACCCCTGGGCTGGGTGCCCACTGGCTGCCCGGCACAGGGATGACGTGCCAGGCTCGGAGCTCGTACCTGGCGGACGAGGTGCTGTGGGGCCACCGCTTCACCCCGCTGCTGAGCCTGGAGGAAGGCTTCTACGAGGTGGACTACGGGGGCTTCCACCAGACCGTGCCGGTGCCCACCCCGGCCTGCAGTGCCCGGCAGCTGGCAGCTGCAGCCGCCCGCCGCGATGCCCACCTCTACTGGTCCATTCCCAGCCGCCTGGACCAGCCACTGGAGGAGGCAGCAGCGGCAGAGGGAGGGGGGGACCCTGACACCCCCCGGGAGAGCAATGGCACCCTGGCCAGCCCTGAGGCGCGGTGATGGGCCACGGGCGGGCGCGGGGGTGCTGGGCACCCGGCTGCTCCCCACCGTGCTTTCTTTTAATAAATCCCCCCCCCCCTTCTGACATTGGTGGTCTTGGGGTGCGGGGTGCTGAATTTGGGGGATGCGCCTGGGCTTGGGGGGTGCCAATCCAGTGCCCCCACTGAGGAATTTGGGATGAAACGGGGATTGGCAGAGCCCCTCCCTCCCATTGCCACAGGTGATGCCAGGCAGGAATTAGTGTCCACCTACTTTGAGGATTAAGAGGGGGCTCCAGACTATGGCATGTTACCCTCTTCACGGCATTTTTGCCCCCCCTGGGGTTGCTGGCTTAACGGTGACCTTCCACTCCTTCGCAGGTTATTATTGTAAGGCCTACAGTAATCCCAGGGTGAGGGGCACAACCTAGGGCCAAATGGGGGTGATGCCCGGGGGGGGGTGGTCACGTAGCTTCATTAACAAGACTCTCAAGCTCCAAATGATGGTGTTTTAATGAAGGGGGAAACAGAGGCGGCACCTCTCCAGGCACCCATGGGTGTCCCCCAAAAGATTTGGGGGGCCAAGGGGGGGACACTGTCCCACTCCAGCATCTCCACCGCCCCGTGGGTGCTCACGAAGTGGTCTGGGTGTCCTGGGGGTGGGCACGGGTGCGTACAGGGACCTGCAGGAGGGACAGAGGGGACAGTGAGGAGTGGCACCGCGCACCCTGTGCCCTCCCCTGCTCAATGCACTGCAAGCCCCGTAGCACTGTGGGCATGAGGACCCCCGGTGTGGGCAGGTGGAGTCTCCAAGGACATGGGGACCGCTAGGGTGGGCGGGGCACCGAGCCCTCACGCCCGTCCCCACGGCCCCCCCCAGCAGCGGAGGGGGGGCAGCGCTGGGGGAAGCGGAC
>NW_010972655.1:258782-263275 GCF_000737465.1 Haliaeetus leucocephalus
GGCGTGGGGTGATAGAACTTGGGGACACAGGGGCGATGGGGCACATGGGGGGCAAGGGAACACGGTGTGTGGAGGATAGAGGGGGAGGACCATGGGGACACAGGGGACATGGTGGGCAGGGAGGCACTGCTCAAGGGGATGGGGTGCATGAGCACTGGGGGAACATGGAGGACACAAGGGATGTGGGGGCAAAGGGGGCACCGGGGGGCCATGGTGGGGGACAAGGAGTACCGGGCGAGGGAAGGGGGTGTCCATGGGTGCCCACACCCTGTCACCCGCTGGCACCCGCCAGGTTTCTGTCACCTCTACCTGCCCCCGGACAAGTTCCCCCGCGGGTTCAGGTTTGACGCCGACGAGGTCAACTTCCCCACCAGCAACCTCTGCTTTGTGGGGCTGATGTCCATGATTGACCCGCCCCGTGCCGCTGTCCCTGACGCCGTTGGCAAGTGCCGCAGCGCTGGCATCAAGGTGAGAATCCCTTCGCCATGAGCCCCTTGATGCCCCCCTGAGCATGGGTCACCCCTCTGTGTGTGTGTGTCCCCAAGGTGATCATGGTGACTGGGGACCACCCCATCACAGCCAAGGCCATTGCCAAGGGGGTGGGCATCATCTCGGAGGGCAACGAGACGGTGGAGGACATCGCCGCCCGTCTCAACATCCCCGTCAGCCAGGTCAACCCCCGGTAGGTGCCGGTGTCAGGGGTGGTCCTGGGTGGTCTGGCAGCCTCCACTGAGGCTGTGGTGTGACAGGGAGGCGAAGGCTTGTGTGGTACACGGCTCCGACCTGAAGGACATGACCTCGGAGCAGCTGGACGAGATCCTCAAGAACCACACCGAGATTGTCTTCGCCCGCACGTCCCCCCAGCAGAAGCTCATCATCGTGGAGGGCTGCCAGCGCCAGGTGCCCTGTCCCTGTGTACCCTGCTGCCCCTGTCCCTGTGCCCCATGATGTCCCTATCCCCATGCTTCACGGTGCCCTTGTCTCTGTGCCCCATGGTGCCCCCAGCCCTGTGGTGTCCCTGTCCTGGTGCCCTGCAGTGCCCTGTCCCCGTTCTCCACCTTGTCCCTGTCCCCGTGCCCCTTTCCCTCTACCCCAAGCTACCCTGCTGTCCCCGTGCCCCTTGATGTCCCAGTCCCCATGCACCATGGTGCCACTATCACTGTGCCCCACCGTGTCCCCATCCCATGCCCCACGATACCTCCATCCCCATGCCCTCCTGTGCCCCGTCCCTCTGCCCCACGGTGCCTGACCCCTGTGTCCCCAGGGTGCCATAGTGGCAGTGACAGGGGATGGGGTGAACGACTCCCCGGCACTGAAGAAGGCTGACATCGGCATCGCGATGGGTATCGCTGGCTCGGATGTCTCCAAGCAGGCGGCCGACATGATCCTCCTCGATGACAACTTCGCCTCCATTGTCACTGGCGTGGAGGAAGGTCAGTGCAGGCCCCTCCATGGCCCTCCTCCCCCTGGACGGACGCCTGCCACCCCTGTCACCCACCGCCCACCATCCCCACAGGGCGCCTGATCTTTGACAACCTGAAGAAGTCCATTGCCTACACCCTGACCAGTAACATCCCCGAGATCACACCCTTCCTCCTCTTCATCATCGCCAACATCCCCCTGCCCCTGGGCACTGTCACCATCCTCTGCATTGACCTGGGCACTGACATGGTGAGGATGGGGGGCACGAGGGGTGATGGGGGGGACGGGGGTGACAGGAGGTGACGGATCACCCCACCACCCAGGTCCCCGCCATCTCCCTGGCATATGAGGCAGCAGAGAGTGACATCATGAAGCGCCAGCCCAGGAACCCCCGAACGGACAAGCTGGTGAATGAGCGGCTCATCAGCATGGCCTACGGGCAGATCGGTGAGGGGCGGGCACACCGGCCTCCCCAGGCGGTAACAGGGGCAATGGGGGCCACCAGCACTGGTGGCACCCCAGGACCCACCAGTGTCACTGGGCATCCGCTAGAGATACTGGGGACATCCCCCCCAGCTGGCATCATGGCCCCTGTGTGAGACCAGGGCACCAACTAGTGACCCCAGAGCACTCACTCGAGATATCAAGGGCACGCCAGGACCCACTGGTGATACCAAGTGATGTTCCCCCAGCTGGTGTCTGGAGTCCCATGTGACTCTGGGCACCCACTGGTGCTAGTGGAGCACCCACCAGTGACACCAGGACAGAGAGTAGCATCGGGCTGTGCCATGATTAGCCAAGACCTGACCCTGCACCCCAGTGGCCCTTGGGGTGCTGATCCCCGGGTGCTGCTCCCTGATCCCCGGGTGCTGCTCCCTGATCCCGGGGGTGCTGATCCCCAATCCCGGGGTGCCGCTCCCCCAGGGATGATCCAGGCACTGGGCGGTTTCTTCACCTACTTCGTGATCCTGGCTGAGAACGGCTTCCTGCCTGGCACACTGGTGGGCATCCGCCTGGCCTGGGATGACCGCTCCACCAATGACCTCGAGGACTCCTACGGCCAGGAGTGGGTGAGTGAGCTCCTCGCACGCCCCTCGCATGCCCACTTGTGTGACTGCCTTCGCACAGCTCTGCTCTGCCTGTGCTTACAGACGTGTGCCCTCGCCCGCCTGTGGCTGTGCATGCACAAACCCACCCCTCAGTTTGTGCAAAGGCTTTGCGTGAGTGTGTGTACACACGTGTGCGTTTTTCTGTTTGCACGTGCCCTCACAGCCCTGCACATCCCCTCGCACGCCTGTTTGTGCACTTGTCTTTGCACAGCTGTGCTCATGTGCGTGTGCTCACACGTGCCTAGGCAAGTGTGCCCTCACGTGCCTGTGCTTGTGCAAAGCCCTTGCATGTGTGCGCACACCCACGTGAGTGTGTTTGCACACACCGTCCCACACTCATCCTTCTTCTCATCCCCTCGCACACTTGCTCATGCACCTGCCCCTGCGTGGTGCGTGCTCGTGCGTGCCCTCCCATGTGTGAGCGTGTGAGAGGGGGGGACGCCGAAGGTTGCCCGGAGGGCGTGCCCCCCCCCCCCCAGACCTATGAGCAGCGCAAGGTGGTGGAGTTCACCTGCCACACCGCCTTCTTCGCCAGCATTGTGGTGGTGCAATGGGCCGACCTCATCATCTGCAAGACCCGCCGCAACTCTGTCTTCCAGCAAGGCATGAAGTGAGTGTCCCCCCTCTAACCCCAGCACCCATGGGTGCTCTTCCCCAGCCCCCCCACCCCATGCCTTGCACCCATACTGCTGTCCCGCAGGAACAAGATCCTGATCTTCGGGCTGCTAGAAGAAACGGCGCTGGCAGCATTTCTCTCCTACTGCCCTGGCATGGGGGTGGCCCTGCGCATGTACCCCCTCAAGTGAGTGGGGGGGGGGCCCCCCGGCCCTGCCCCCCCCCCCCATGGGTGCCCTCCTACTAACGCTGCTCCCCCCCAGGGTTACCTGGTGGTTCTGCGCCTTCCCCTACAGCCTCCTCATCTTCGCCTACGACGAAGTGCGCAAGCTCATCCTGCGTCGCTACCCCGGCGGTGAGTGAGACCCCCTCCTTGCATGGCCCCTCCCTCAAAACCCCCCACGGCTATTGCCCCCCCAGGGTGGTCACTGCTTTCCCCCCATTTGGGGCACACTCCCCCCAAAACCCCCAGTATGGGCTCTGCCCCCCCAAATCCCCCCTTTTTGAGCACCCCAAAGTCCTCACTGACCACCTCAAGTGGCTACTGCCCCCTGCCCTGAGTGGCACAGCCCCTTTAGCCCCTCATCTTGCTCCACTGCCCACCAAAGCAACTGCTGCCCCCAAAACCACCCTCAGGGCTGGCACATGCCCCTGAAGGATTTGGGGGGGCACCAGGGGAGGAGGTCTTAGGGGATACCAGGGGTGGGTGGGGGCATCCACAAGGGTTGGGGGGAGACCCAGGGAAGTGGGGAGCCCCCATAGGAGAAGGGGATACCCAGGAGAGGTGGGGGGCACCCAAGAGGGATGGAGAGCACCCAAGGGATGGGCAGACACCCACAGGGTCTGGGGCACATGCAGGGGGGGGGGGGGACCCCCATCTGATCCCCCCCCCTCGATGCCTGCCCCCTCGCAGGCTGGGTGGAGAAGGAGACCTACTACTAGACGTCTGTGTGGGCAGCCCCCCCCCTCACCCCAACTCTCCACCCCTGTACTAACCCCGGGGACTGGCGCTGCCGGGCATGGGACCCCCCCGGCCTGGGGCGACCCAGGAGTGCGGGGGGGCACCCTCTGCTCCCCCGTGGGGCACCCAGACCCCCCCACACCTTCAGAGCAATAAACCAGTTTAACCCTTTTGTGCCTGGTCCCTTTTGTGGGGGGACAGAGAGACCGGGGGCGGCAGGATGGGGGGCACAGGGGGAGGGATGGAGCCTGGTTTCCCCCGCCCCTTTCTCTGTGTCCCCCAGTACCCCATATCCCTCCCTTGTTAGCTGATGCCCCCCTCTCCATGTCGCCCCCATGACCCCCCATGTGCCTTCCTGCCCCCCCCCTCCGGGGCCCCCCTGTGGG
>NW_010972655.1:263285-266239 GCF_000737465.1 Haliaeetus leucocephalus
CCCCCCCCCCTCCGTGCCCCCCATGTGGTGCAAGGCCCTGGCACATCCTGCACCCACCCGGACACCTGGGTCCCCATCCCGCGGGGGGGCTGGGGGTGCCCTGGCCGTGCTGAGTCAGCATTGGCGGGGAGGGGCATAGGGTCTGACCCTGCTCGGGTTTCGCCAACGGGGTTTTGGTGTCACCTGGGATTAAAAATAAGGAGGATCGGAGTCACAGTCATCTGAAACCGGGGCTGGGGACGGAGGGGGCTTGGGGGGGGGAGAGAGACAACCCCCCCCTTGCACCCTCTGGCACCTGTGTGTGAGGGTCCCAGGCACCCCATAACCCCAACATGGGGGTCCTGAGCACCCCAATTCCCTGCACACAGGGGTGCTGGGCACCCACAGCCCTGAAAATAGTGGTCCTGGGCACCCACAGCCTTTGGCATGGAGGTCCCAGGCACACTATCTCCCTGAGAATGGGGGTCCTGGCTCCCATGGCTTCTTGGCTTGGGAGGAGAAGCCCCCTGCCCAGCCCTGGGGGGTGGCCATGGGGGATCCGGCCCCCCCCAGCCTGGGGGGATCCATTTCTCAGTGATCAGCAGAGCAGGTGGTCATCTGATCCGAGGGGTACAGAGGTGAAAAAATACCCTGTGTCCCCCCACCCTGACGGAGCTGGGCAGCTGGTGGCTGGGGGGCTGGGGGGTCCCCATCGGCTCCAACCCACTGCTGTCTCCTAGGGCGGGGGTGCTCAGTGCTGGAGGGTGGGATGGGGGGTACCCTGTCCCCCACCCTGGTGCCCTCAGGGCCAGCTCTGGTATGTCCCTGTCCCCATCCCCAGCCAGGGACTCTGGGGGCTGGGGAGGAGAGTGGCCACCCAAGGGTCCCCAGCACCCACTAGGGCCGGCCCCCATCCCTGCGGCATCCCTGGGACCCGGTGCTGGTGACCCCAGGCTTGGCTCCTTATTTTTAGCCCCCCGCCCCCCCCCCCAGCTCCCTCCCGCCGGCTCCTCTTTCCTTGCTTAATATGGAGCTGGAGCAGGGCCGGCAAGGCGGGAGGGGACAGGAGGGGACGGGGCTGAGCCCCCTCGGCCGGACCCCGTGCCCTGAGCCCCCCCCGTGCAGTGGTGGGGGGACAGGGAATGCAGAGGGGGTCGGGGTGCTACTGTCCCCCGCTTTGTGCCTTCAGCCCCTTTGGGGCTGGGAAGGGGCCATGTATCTGTGTGTCCCCGGCTGTGTCCGTCTGTCCCCTCCTGGCGAGACCGAAAGGGGCCGTGTCTGGCCGTGTCCCCCCCCCAGGGGCCGAGGCTGTCCGTGTCCACCCCCCGCCTCGGGGGCCGTGTCTCTCCGTCCCCTCTGGGGCCAAGCAGGGGCTGCGTGTCTGTCCCCTGTGCTGGGGCTGTTAGTCCCAGCCGGGCTCTGTCTGTCTGTCTTTCCATCCCCAGACGCAAAGGCATCATCCGTCTGTCCCCAAGGCTCTGTCTGTCTGTCCCCATCTGGCTGTTGTCCAGCCCAGGGGCTGTCTGTCTGTCCCCGGGGCTGTCTGTCTGTCTCTCTCTCCGTGTGTCTATCCCTGCTCATCTGTGAGTCCATCTGTCCGTGGGTCCCATCCCCATCTGTCCCTCTGTCCGTCCCTCTCTGCAGGTCTGTATCTGCCCATCTGTCCGTGGGTCCCATCCACCCACCCGTCTGTCCCCATCCGTGTGTCCGACCCCGTCCTTGGGTCTGCCTGGCAGGCGATGGGGGTCTGGGGATGGGTGCTGGCATTGCTGGTGCTGGGGGCCGGGGCCCCGGGGCGGGCAGGGGACGGCCTGGACTTCCCCACATACGACGGGCTGGACCGGGTGCTGCCCGTCACCCTGAAGAACTACAAGGCGATGCTGAAGCGGTTCCCGGTGCTGGCCCTGCTCCACCACCGCCCCAGCCAGGGTGACCGGGCGGCCCAGCGCCACAGCGAGATGGAGGAGCTCATCTTGGAGGTGGGCATGAGGGGGGGCACAGGAGGCAGGGGACCCCACATGGCGCTGGGGACACTATAGAGACCAGGGGATGCAGGTGGGACAGGCACCAGCACTGGGGTACTGGCACCTGTGTGGCACTGGGGACACTGGTGGGGACCAGGGACACCGGTGCGATGGGCAGCTACACCCATATGGCACTGGGGACACTGATGGGGACCAGGGGATGCTGGTGGGAGAGGCACTGGCACTGGGGCACCATCACCTGTGTGGCACTGGGAGTGTTGGTGGGGACCAGGGGGCACTGGTGGGATCAGGGGACAGTGGTGCAGTGGGCACCAGCACTGAGGACACTGGTGGGGACCGGGGGATGCCGGTGGGACACACACTGGCACTGGGGCACCAGCACCCATGTGGCACTGGGGACACTGTAAGGACCAGGGGACATTGGGGAGGGACAGGCACCAGCACCCAGGGTGGGAGGTCCCTGGGGGCCAGTCAGGGGCACAACAGCCTCACTGGGAGGGGACAGGGGCTGGGGTTGACAGGGCTGGGGACACTCCCCCCCATCTTTGCCCTCTCCATATGTGGGCCATGGGCCAGCAGGCCCCCCCCCGCCCCGCACCCAGAATAGAGCCCAGCCCGCTGCCAGTGTCACCAGTTGTGGGGACACCAGCTGCTGGGGGGGACCCATCCCCAAGAGCTGGCACTTGCTGGGACCCCCAGCATGTGGCGGGGAGGGGTAGATGGATGGAGGGATGGAGGGGAGGCACAGCTGGGCTGGGGACCCTGGGGGACCCTGGGCTGGGGGGGGGACGGGGACAGGCCTGGTGGCAGGTGCCCCCCAGCATGTTGTCCCCCCAGCTGGCAGCCCAGGTGCTGGAGGACAAGGGAGTGGGCTTCGGCCTCGTCGACTCTGAGAAAGACGCAGCTGTGGCCAAAAAGCTGGGTAAGGGTGACCCCTCCCTGCCCCTGCCCCCCACCCCGGACTTCTCAAGCACAGCAACCCCCCCAGAT
>NW_010972655.1:266352-269993 GCF_000737465.1 Haliaeetus leucocephalus
CTAACCCCCCCCCCCCCCAGGCCTGACAGAGGAGGACAGCATCTACGTGTTCAAGGAGGATGAGGTGATTGAGTATGATGGGGAGCTGGCAGCAGACACGCTGGTGGAGTTCCTGCTGGATGTGAGAGCCACCCCCCCCCGGGGGGGACCCAGGCGTGTGGGACCCCCCCCTTTCAACTGCTTCCCCCCCCCAGTATCCCAGGAGGGAACCCAGGAGTCTGGGCCCCCAACCCTTCCTTTGTGTAGTTGGGGGAGGACCTGGGCATCCTGATCCCCCCCCGCCCCAGCTGTCCTTGACCTGGGGGGTCTCTGGGGACCCCAGTGCTGCCCCCAAACCCCCCCCAGGTGCTGGAAGACCCGGTGGAGTTCATTGAGGGTGACCATGAGCTCCAGGCCTTCGAGAACATCGAGGATGACCCCAAACTCATCGGCTACTTCAAGAACAAGGACTCAGAGCGTACGTGGGGCTGGGGCACCCCCCCCCCATGTGCCCCCTGTGTCCTCCCCTGTCGTGTCCCCCCCGGCACCCCAGCCACAGCCCCAGTCCCAGCCCCCAGGGCATTCTTCCAGCCATCTGTTTGCTTATCCCTCCCTTCCTCCGTCCATCCATTCCTCCATCCATCCCTTGTGGAGGGCTCCAGGGACTGATCTGGACAACCCTGGCCATGTTGGGGACCGTGGGTTTGGAGGGGGTCCTTCTGGACCCAGAGCCACCAGGGTGGATCTGGGCTGGGGGTGCCAGTGCTGGCTCCCGGTGCGGGGCCGTGGGGCCGGTACCTGGCATCGGTACCCAGTGCCGGCGCCAGGACCCATCCTTGCTCCCCCAGACTTCAAGGCCTTTGAGCAGGCGGCTGAGGAATTTCACCCCTACATCCCCTTCTTCGCCACCTTTGACAGCAAGGTAGGGGCGAGGGTCCCGGTGGGGCAGGGTCACCCTCTGCCAGCACCCACGGGTGGCTCAGGGACCCCAACCCTGCCACAGGCGGCCAAGAAGCTCACCCTGAAGCTGAACGAGATCGACTTCTACAAGCCCTTCATGGAGGAGCCACTGACCATCCCCGACCAGCCCAACAGCAAGGAGGAGATCATGGCCTTCATGGAGGAGCACAAGCGGTGGGGGCCCGGCCACCCCCAGCCCTGCCTTGGCTGGGGGGACCATGGGGAGGTGGTTGCCATGGGGAGGTGGTTGCCATGGGGATGTGGTTGCCATGGGGAGGTGGTTGCCATGGGGATGTGGTTGCCATGGGAAGTAGGTGTCATGGGGAGGTGGTTGCCACGGAGCGATGGTTGCCATGGGGATGTGGTTGCCAAGGAAGGTGGTTGCCAAGGTAGACCGTTGCCATGGGAGGTGGTTGCCATGGGGACAGGCTGCCATGGGGACGTGACTGCCAGTGCAGTCCCAGCCTCCGGGATGGGGGATTCCCGGGGCGAGGGAGGCCGGGTGGGGGGCCCCCCCCCAGTGTACATTGAGGCCCAAACCCTCTCCCTCCACCCCGGCAGCTCCCCTTCCCCTGACACCACTTTGCTGGCAGTGGCCCCTGGGGTGACACGAGTTTGCGAGGCCTCATCAGGCGGGGAGGTGGGCGCTGAGCCTGCCTCTGGGGTGAGGTGTCAGTGGACCGTGGGGCAGCTGAACCCCTCCCGGGGCCAGGGTTGGGGGTCCCGTCAGGGCAGGCAGGGCAGGGTTAAGGCCCGGGTGCTGCTGGGATGTTCCTGCAGCCTTAATCTCCTCACCCGGATCAACCCGCCCCCCCGCCGCGGCCTCAATCCCGTGGGAGATGGGGAGATGGGGGGGACCCTCCACGGCCCCCCTGAGGTGCCAGCGGTGTCAGGGGCTCAGCCCCGGCCCTGTGCCCCCCCACACCTCCAGAGCCAGCCTGGCTGTCCTGCACCCCACCCTCAGCCACTGTACCTCCATCCGTGCAGCCCCCTCAGCTGCACAGCAGAGGCCGGGGGGGGCAGTGGCTCTGGGTTAGGGCTGGTTTGGGCATGACCCGCACCCCCCCTCCATTTCGCAGGGCCACTCTGCGGAAACTCAAACCCGAGAGCATGTACGAGACCTGGGTGAGTGTGGGGAGAGAGGGATGGGGGGGGTCCTGCCCCCATCACCTTCCCTGCCCCCCCGGAGAGCCCCCCACCCACTGGAGTGCCCACCCTCCCGCTGGTGACACCAGCCCATGTCCCCTCCCAGGAGGATGACATGGACGGGATCCACATCGTGGCCTTTGCAGAGGAGGATGATCCGGGTGAGGGAGGGAGCCGGGAGGGGGGTCCAGGGGGTCCAGGGCAGGTCCTGGCACCCCTCACCCCTATACCCCCCCCAGATGGGTTCGAGTTCCTGGAGATCCTGAAGGATGTGGCCCGGGACAACACGGACAACCCTGACCTCAGCATCCTCTGGATCGACCCTGAGGATTTCCCACTGGTACTGGCCCCCCCCGGGGGGCACACACCCCACTACGAACCCCCCCGTGCTGTAGGGCAGGCCTGGGAGGGCTGACCCCTGTGTGCCCCCTCCAGCTCATCCCTTACTGGGAGAAAACCTTCAACATTGACCTGTCCCGTCCCCAGATTGGCGTGGTCAACGTCACTGACGTGAGTGTGTGCATGTGTGTGTCCTGGGACCCATGGCATGGCCCCTCCCCTCATGTCAGCCAGCCCTGGGGGCTGAGTCCTGATGGGCTCATCACACTGGTGGGCCTCAAAGGCAGCCCCTGGGAGCTGACGTCCCAGCCTGTCCCGTCCCCCTGGGGGTCCCCCACCTCCCTCCCCCGTGTAAACCCCTGCCACCTCCCACGGCGTGTGCCCCCCCGCCCCATCCCTGCCCATCCCACGTCCCCCCCACCGGCATCCCCAGGCTGACAGCGTGTGGCTGGAGATGGCGGACGAGGATGACCTGCCCAGCCCGGCAGAGCTGGAGGAGTGGATCGAGGACGTGCTGGCAGGCGAGATCAACACCGAGGACGACGACGACGACGGGGATGATGACGATGATGATGATGACGACGATGACGACTAGGCCTTGTGCTGGGCCTCCACACCCGTCCCTGTCCCTGAGTGAGCCATTAAAGTACCCAAAGAACCAGGCTGTGTCACCGGGGGGGGGGCATGAGGGCTGGAGGGGCTCCAGGCACCAGCAAGATCCCTCGTGAGAGACTGATTGCCCCTTGTCACCCCTCCAACTCCCCATGCACAATCCACTGTGCAGCATCCCAAGGGATCAGCCCCAAAAAGACCCCCCCCAGCAACCCGCCCCCCCCGTGAGATCCTGGTGGCAGCTCCCAGGGGATCTCCCTGTGCAACCCCCCCTGCTCCATGCAAATTCCCATGCAGGATCCCCCTGCTCGAGCCCCCTCCCCATGCAGGGGATCCCCCGTGCCCAACCCTTGCCGGGGAGATCCCACCCTGTGAGATCCCCCTGTGAGATCCCCTTACAACACCCCGGGGGGGGACGACTTGCCCTGGGGTTTCCTGGGGGGGACAGTGACACCCATGGGCGACTTGGACACTCGTGGGTGTCCCCCAACGTGGCTCTTTCCTGGGGTGGCAGCTGGGGGTCCCTGGAGGGGGACAGGACACGCTCCAAAGGGATGGGGGGCGTCACTGGGGTCGCCTCCCCACGAGACGGTGCGTGGGTGCCA
>NW_010972655.1:270003-270587 GCF_000737465.1 Haliaeetus leucocephalus
CGGGACATGGGGTCCCCCCCTCCCAACCCGAGACCCGGCGTGTCCCCCATCCCCCCGTGGATGCCTCCCGGTCCCCGCGGGACACGGGGGCCCCCCACCCATGCCCCCTCCCCACGGTGTCACTCAGTCCTCCCAGTGCCGCCCAGTACCAGTGGAGTACCGGGATGCCACCCATTCCACCGGGGCAGGGTGTCGTCCCCCCCGCCGCGGGTGGGTGCCTTTGCGGGGGGAGGGGGGTTTGCGTGTGGCCGGATTCCTGGGGAACACGAGTGGAAAGGGGCGCGTGAGGAGGTCACGCGCCCCAGGGCCGGGCTGGGCCCAACTGGGGCCAAACTGGGGCCAAACTGGGCCGTGGTGGCGGCGGAGCCTCCTCTTCCGCCCCGCGGCCCCAGGACGGGGAGGCCTGGGGGGGGCCACGACTCATCATCCACCCCCTCGCCCCGTGCTTCGGCCCACGGAGCGTTTGCATGGCCCCGCGTGGGGAAATTGAGGCACGGGGCGGGGCGCCTCCAGATGTGCCCCAGATGTGGGATGTGCGGCCCCGGGGGATGCTGCTCCGGCCGTGGGCAGGGCGGGACCCCCCC
>NW_010972655.1:271092-272894 GCF_000737465.1 Haliaeetus leucocephalus
CCCTGTGCAAGGGCAGGGGGCTTGTGCAAAGAGGGGGGGTGTCACTGCAAAGCCAGGGGGTGTGTGCAAGCAGCACTGTGCAAGGGGGGGGGGCTGTGCAAGGCCAGGGCGCGTGTGCGAGGCCACAGCAGAGCAGCCGCTGCCAGCGCCCATGGGTCCTGCCGCCCCCCCATCCCCGTCCCTGTCACATCCCGTGAGCATCACATGAGTCACGGGCCAGCGGAGCCCGGCTGGCGCCACGGCGTGGAGGGGGGGACCGGGGCGGGGACGTGGAGTGGGGGCAGCAGCTGAGGCCGGGCAGCTCATGACGTGGGTGTTGCCCAGCCATGGCCGAGTACCGCAGCCTGCTGGAGGAGCTGGCCCAGAACATCACGGCCGAGGACCTGGAGCAGCTGAAGTCAGCCTGCAAGGAGGACATCCCCAGCGAGGAGAGCGAGGCGATCGCCACCAGCCACCACTGGTTCGCCTTCCTTGAGAAGCACAGCAAGCTGGACAGAGGTGAGACCCCCCTCCCGGGTGGCCCTGGCCCCTGTTCCTATCCGTCCCCCGTTCCCCAGCCCTGGCCACTGCCCTGATCCTGATCTGTCTCCTGGTCTGGTCCCCAACCAGGTCCACTGCCTCCTTTCCTGGTCCCCATCCTGGTCCCCTGATCCCTGTCCTGGTCCCTGGCCCCTGCCCCAATCCATATCCCCTCTCCTGGCCCTGTCACCTGTCCCCTGTGGTCTGGTCTCATCCCTGTCCCCTCTCCGGATCCCCATCCCAGTCCATGACCCCCCGGCCCTGGCCCTCCCCTCTTCCCTGTCTGGTCCCCATCCCTGTCCCCTGGGTCCCCCCCCTGGCCCCTTCCCCCATCCCTGTCCCCTCTCCTGGTTCCAGTCCCTGTCCCTGCTCCTCGTCTCTGTCACCTGTTGCTGGCCCTGCTCCTGTCCCCTGCCCCAGTCCCCACCCTGGACCCTGCCATGTGCTCTGATCCCCATCCCAGCCCTTGTTCCTGTCCTTTGTCCCCTCTTCCAGTGCCCATCCCAGTCCCTGTCCCCTGGGATTGTTGTTCTCTGTCCTGCTCCCCATCCCTGCCTGCTCCCTGTCCCCAGCTCCCATCCCCTGTCCTGGCCTCTGTCCCCAGCTCCTGTCCCCTGTCCCAGTCTCTCCCTGCCCTCTCCCCATCCCCTGCTGTGGTACCCATCACCATCCCCTGTCCCCGGGCATCCTTGGCAATGCAGCGCTGGTGGCCCAGCACTCATCCCTGTCCCCATCCCCGCAGACAACCTGTCGTACATCGAGCACATCTTTGAGATCTCGCGTCGCCCGGACCTGCTGACCATGGTGGTGCAGTACCGCACCCAGGTCCTCAAGATCTCTGAGGAGGACGAGGTGGACACCAAGCTCACCCGCATCCCCAGTGCCAAGAAGTACAAGGGTGAGCCACCCCCCTTGCCCCTGGACAGGGACCCCCCAATCCCCAGGGCAGGGACAGGGTCCCTCTAGCTGGGGGGCAATACAGGAAGAGGCCCCACTGACCCCCCCCGTGTCTTGGCAGACATCATCCGGCAGCCCTCTGAAGAGGAGATCATCAAACTGGCCCCCCCACCCAAGAAAGCCTGAGGGGGGGTGAGGAGGAGGAGGAAGAGGAGGAGGAAGGCTGTGGCCCCCCCCCGTGTCCCCCTGCCACCTCTCCAGCCCCAGGGCACGGGCAGGCGGGGGGGGCCAGCACGGTCACTAACAAAGTCTTAACGTCCTCCCCCCCACATTGGGGCCAGGGGCTGGGGCGGCTCTGCGTGTGCGTGTGTGTGCACGTGTGGGTG
>NW_010972655.1:273107-290059 GCF_000737465.1 Haliaeetus leucocephalus
GGCGCAGGGACGAAGGATGGGGCACGTCGGGAGGGAGGTGAGCAGCAGGGCTGAGCAGTGGGGGGGTGTCTTTGTTGACTCCCCCCAGGCAGGCTGCAGGATGGCGTGAATTTGTCAGGCCTCAGCCCCACAGGGAGGGTAGGGGCACATCTGTCGTGTCCCACCCCCAGGGGCTGCAGTAGGTGGGGGGATGAGGAGGTGACATGGGGGGCAAGGCAGTGGGAGCCCCTGTGCAGGGTGGTGATATTCAAGGGGGGGACCCCAGACCCCCCTCAACACCCCAGACCCTCCCTGAGCATTGGGGAAATCTCCAGTGGAAGGACACCCCTAAACTCCCACTTTGGCGGGGGGCAGCGCAGAACTGGCAGCCCCCCTCAAACCAGCCAGCCAGATTTGGCAGGGGGGAGGGGGGAATCCTTCCAGCCTCCCCCAATGCCATGCTGGGAGGAAGGGGGTACTGAACTGGGAAAACAGGCACAGCCCCCATTAGTGTGTACGTGGGGAGGAGGGTGTCTTTGGGGTACAGCTCTAGCTACTAACCTGGGTGGGGGGCTAGCGAGGGGGGGGACTGGAGAGAGTATATGTTAATATATTTTATTTAATAAAAGCTAAAACCCGCAGAGCGCCTGTGTGCGGCCGCCAGCTCTTGTGTCCCCACCCCGTGTGTCCCCCCCTCCCCTATTTATTGTGTCCAGGGCAGGGACCACATTCATTTTCTCCCCAAAACTGTGTCTTTTGTTGCAAAATGACTGTTTGGGACCCCCCCCCACCCTCCTGGTGAGATCCTGGGAGGGGGACATGGGGACAGGTGACACACTAGTGTCCCCCAGCCCCCGGGGGGGGCCCTCCCTGCTCCCTCTACCCCCATAATCCCACTTCCCCTCCCCGACCGTGCTGACTGTGTACAGATCTCTCATAAACAGATGGAGATGAAAGCTGCTCTGGAGGGTCGCGTGGCTCTGTGAGGGGGGTGTTTGGGTGAAAACACAGCCAAAAAGGGGCAAAATACACCCCTCTAGAAGGGAGGGCTCAGGGAGACATTGGCCCTGGGGCCAGAAACAGGCTTGGGGACACGGGGAGCCTGGGGGAAGGGACAGGGGGAAGGGGACACGCAGCCCTCCGCCTCTCTCTGTTGGTTTTTATTGCATTTATATATAATATATATTCAAACTTTTACAATAATTTTAACTTGATAACATCCAAGTTCGATTTGGTTTTAATACATATAAAATTAGGCCTCTAACAGTGACGGGGAGCCCTCGCTGCCACTCCCCCCCAGAAGAGATCTCCTTAAAAGTAACAGAAAATTAAAGGACCTTCCCGGTTCCTGGGGGCTCCGGCCACTGCCCCAGGGAGGCCGGGGGGGGGGTAGGGGCGGAGAAGGGCCAAACCAAGTGCAAATCACTGATATGTACAAACTAGACAAGCATCTCTCTGCAAACACCCCCGGGGTGGGGGGGAGAGGGAGGGAGGGAGGGAGGAGGGGGTGCAGCACCCCCAGGGGGACCAGAGCCCCCAGGGAAGAAGGGGGAGCCCTGAAGAATGTGAGGGCTGGTGCCGGGGAGGGGGCCAGGTCCCCCTCAGAAGAGTGTGAGAGGGGACCGGGGGGCCACGTTAGTACAAAAATCCCCCACCCCCCTATCTCTGCGTGGGTCCTGGGGAGGGAAGGGACCCCCGAGCCGAGGCTATGCCGCCTCCAGTGGTCTGGGGGGACTGCGAGGATGAGGAGGGAGGGAACAGGGGCGGGGGGAGGGTCCTTAACAAGTCAATACAAAGCTCAAAGTGTTAGTAGGGATGATGCGTGCCCGGAGCCCCCCCGCGCTGGCCGGGGGCTGGGGGGGCTCATGACGGCATGCACTGCACCCGGTCCGGCCCCTCTTCCTCATCATCCGAGGTGTCGGAGGAGCTGGGAGACTCATCTGAGTCGCCATCCGGTGCTCCTGGCTCTCTTCGGCGCTGCCAGGGAGGGGGGCAGAGAAAGGGGGTGAACAGGCTGGGGGAGCAGCGGGCAAAGGTGGGGGGACATAGAGGGGACCCCAGCACCTACCCGGTGATGGCGTCTCTGTCGCAGGTGGTGCATAAGGAACCAGAGCATGTGGCTGTCAAACATGTCTGTGTGGTGGAGGCTGTCCTCATCCCGCTCCAGCTTGTTCTTCTTGATCACCTGGGGCCAGGCAAGGTGCGGGGGGTCAGGGGGCTGCGGGGCTGGGGGGAACCCAGCCCTCTGACCCCTTCCCCCACCTCACTGTCTGGGTCTCACCTCCTTGAGGCCGGCCAGCTCAGTGGGATTCTCTGCCGTGGGCGCCCAAATCTTGACGTCGTGGTCGAGGCCGCTGGTGGCCAGGACAGGGAGGTGGGGATGGGGCTCCAGGCAGTTCACCTGGGGGCAAGAGGAGGGGGTGTCACCCAAACAGGGCAGGAGGAGTGACCCCAGCACCCACAAGCTCTCTGGTGGCTCTCTAGCCCATCACTCTGGCCTCAAGTTGGGGTCATGAGAGGAGAGCAACATGAGAGGAGATGGGGAGCCCTTGTGGGGCTCCGTGATGTGGTCTTCCCATGGGACCCCCCAGCACAGAGAGGGGCTGCCAGCCCCGGCATCCCCACACTCTGGCTTTGGGAAGGGGGGGACACACGCCACCCCACTCATGAGCAAACCCCAAAACCTGGGGTGCCCCCAAGTAATTCATGGGGCACCAAGCCCAGTGCACCCTTAGAGGCAACAGGTGCAAGGAAAGTGGGGAACCCCAAGCCAGGCAGCAAACCCAACAGGAAAGGGGCCACATCCACCCCAGTGCGCTGAAGCCCAGCTTTGGCTGTCAGGGAGGTCCTCGGGCCGGATCCAGCCCCACAACGGCTCTGCCGGCTGGGGGTGGTGGTGCCAGCAGCCGCCAGGAGCTGGCAGTGGGCCGCGGCCACCCGGACAAAAGGCAACTGTGGGGCCGGTGGAGGAGCAGCACAGCGGGGACCAGCTCGGCCAGGAGTGGGAGGGAGCAGTGGACAGGGCTCTGCTGCCCGTCCCCACGCCAGCGAGGCACTTGCCATCCCCTCAACACCAACCCAAAACCTGTCCCCCTTCTGCCTGCCCGGACCCAGGTGCCAGGGCTGCCAGAAGCACATCCCCTCCCCTCTCAGCCCTGTGCCCATGGGGGACAGGTACTGACCGCCAGGGCAGTGTGTGAGACCAAGTGTCTGCCGGCTCTGAGCCGAAACAGGGCACAGATCCCCCCGCCAGCGCAGGCAGCAGCTGCTCGGGACCTGACCGCTGTCGGCTGGAGCCTGGGAAATTCAGCACAGGGCTGGCCCCGGTGCAGCTGCGTCCCTTTCCTGGATGTGACTGGTTGAGGATGCAGCTGCTTGCCCAGCAGGGAGCAGCGCCCGGATCTGGACCAGGAGCATGCAGCTCTCCTCACAAAGCCCACACATCCCCGCTGGGACGGGGGAAGGGTAGGGGGCTGCCCCATCCTGGACAGTAGCAGCTCTGACGTCCCCACCCCTCCTTCAGTGACAAGCACCCCATGGGCATTTGGGCAAAATCCCTGTGGGATTTTGTATGCCAGAAGACCTTCAAGGCACCGTGGCCCTTGCTAGCATGCCTCAGCTGTCCCTGCTGTCGCTCCCCAGGCAGGAGCAGTGCTGAGCACCCTGCACATGGGACACCAGGAGCCTGCGAGGGCCCTGCTTGGCTTTTGGTAGAAAAAGCACAGAGAGCAGTGGCAAGTTCATGTGGGCATGTGGAAGTGGCTTGAGCTGGTGGGGACATAAAGCCCAGCTCGCAGGGGGTGGAGTAGCAGGGCAGCACAGGGACTCACCACTCCTCCCTTGTCACCCTCCATGAACTGCACAATCTGGCAGGACGATTTCTCCCACAGGAAGATGTGGCCGCAATCGCTGCCGCTCACCACAAACTCGCTTTTTGGGCCATAAAAGTTGACGCCTTTCACTGAAAGGAGAGAAACAAGCAGCCCGAGGCCATCAGGAGCCCTCCCTGCCATGAATTCGCTTCCTGCCTGGCAGCCAGCGAGTTTCCAGGGTTACCGGTGTGGATCTCTTCCGTCCCCAGACACATAATAGCTCATTCTTTGCAAGCCCAAGAGTTTGTGTTAAGGGTCTTTGAGAGGAAGACGAAACACTAAGAGCTGCAGAAATAAGCTAAAAGCAGGCAATTATTCTTCCAGGTTGCTCTGGGGATGGCCCCTCACCTTCACACTGCCCCAAAGCCTGGTTGCAGGTGCGAGGAGGGGTAAGCCACGCTCCATGCCCCCCTCCCGGGGTGTAGGCAGCGAGCTTGGCCCTGCTCACTGCTGGGGAAGAGGACATGGTGGTGGTGGGAGGTCGACAGAGACCTGGGAAGTGCCCCCAAGCTCCCCCACAGTGGGGGATGCAGCCTGCCAGGGGTGGTCTGCCCCAACATCTGTCCCAGCTGGTCCTTACCAGTGGCATTATTGCGATGTCCCTTGTATCTCTTGATGTACTCTGCTCCATCGCTGTGAGAAGAGTTGAAGAGATAAATGTCTTCATCGTTGTAGCTGGCCAACAGCTCTGGCATAGGATGGAAGAGATGGGCATCAGCAGGGAGCACACGGAGATAGTCTCTCTGCTAGGGGTGGGTATGCTGCAAGACCCCCGGGTGCTCCATCCCACAGTGCCACAGCCCCGGCTACCCGTGACTCGCCCATCAGCCCTGCACAGCAGGATCGCCTCTGCAGGTTTCCAGCAGTCACGGGATGCCACAGCGCCTGTATGGCCCCCAGCCTGTGGCACGGTCACTCACCTGAGCCGTCATGGCTGTAGACAAGACAGGTGATGTTGGCTTTGGACTCACTGTTCACCTAGGGAAAGCACAGACACCTCTGCTCCCACCTCCTCCTCCCACAGTGTGCCAGCACACCTACGCTAGCCATCTGCCTGCTTAGAGCTCGGTGCATAAGTGACTGCTCTGCAAGGGCTGCAAAGTCAGACCATAAAACCACTGCCTCTTCCTACGCCAAGGCAGGACTTTATGGACAGTGGAAGATTTGGGTCAAGGAAAAAAAACAAAGCCGAGACAGTTTGTTCGGCCTCTCCAGCTGTTTTCCAGGCAGGAAGCCTGCAATAGGCTTGGCCAGCGAGTGCTTCTCAGCCACTCCTACACTAAGCTCCTGAGGGAGTGCTCCACAGATCCGGGCAGTGAGGTCTGCCCAGGCCCCATCCCAGGCTCTTGCTCTGCGGCGAGTGCTGCTGGCACCAACCCGGCTACAGGAGCTGGGCAAAGGCCGGTCCTGCTGGTGAGGCTGGTATGGCCAGCCCCTCTGTCAGCAGGAGACCTAGCTGCTTGTCATTAACCCTGCAGCGGACGCAGTGTACCCCCCAGGTTTGCCCACCCATCAGGCTCAGCTTTGCTCGTTGCCGGCACACAGGGCACACGAGCTGCAGCGCTGTGGCAGGGCTGCCGCCCACCCACGCAGGTGGCCACCATGGCATGTTCTCTGCTGGTCCACCCACCCACTATCTCTCTCACGCCACGTCCCTGCAGGGGAGGGTGCTGCCCATCGGGCCAGTACACCACAAAATCAAGCCACTTACCAAGTGGTGAGGGCAGAACTTCTTTAGCACACCGTTGTTCTCATTCTCATCTATTTTCCGCTGGTCATAAATCCTGGGGGAAGGACAACAGGTGTTTGGCACTCACTCGAGACACGAGGGATGCCAAGCCGATAGGCATGGAGGGCTGGCGCTGCCCACCTCTGTGGGCTGGGGCAGGAAGAGAGCAGCAGATCTCCCCGACCACGCAGACACCATGTCTGAACCAGCTCTGAAACCACGACTTGTCCCAATGCTGGCCAGAGGCTCCGACCTTTGCCAAGCGATCTGCAGAGCTGTGAGTGGCCCAGACTGGCAGAAGCCTCAGCCAAAGCAGCTTAATGTCACCTCTTGTTATGTTGGAGGCATTGCTTGGTGATGCGTGACAATGTCAAAGCCTGCATGCACACAGGCTATGACCTGCATTTGGGGCTCTGTCAGCCCAGAGGCTGCTCTGCAAGGGGGGACGTGACTGCCATTGTGCCTGTCCCTTGGCTGGCTTGGGCTCCTCTGCGTCCCCAACCTCCCCTCCCTGATGTGGAAGCCCACCAGGAGCTGCCCAGTGGTGGGGAAGCTGGGGAAGAGGAGGCACTTGGATATGGGCAGAGAACAAAGAGAGAGCAACAGAACGGGAAGGAGGGGAGGCTGTGTTTTGAGCAACAATCCTGGGTTCTTCTGAAAGCTACCAAGCTAGCGAGGCACCGGCGCTGCTGTTTGAGCAGTCTGCGAGCCCATGTGTTAAGTGTTTCCATGCCCAGCGCCCCAGGAGCTGCTGCCTGCATGCCAGACACCCGCATGGCTGGCGCTCCAGGGAGCTGATGCCGCATAAGTGATCTCAATGGCAGGGCTGCAGCATCCTCCCACTCTCCGAAGAGCGGCCCCTATGCATCCTCAGGGGGCCAAGTGATGCCACAGTTCTGCTCGCTCTCAGGGAGCTGGGAAGCAGGCAGTCTTGGTGCATGTTCGATTCACCTCTGCCCAAAACAGGCGCCACACGAGTTGCACCTTAAAATCCGCCAGCCGCAAAGGAGCTCTGCACTGATGCAGGGAGCCAAGGGGCCAGACACACAGACACAGCCTGGTCCCATGCCAGGGGCTCTCCTGAGTGTTTCAAAGGCCAGGGGAGCTTGCATTTGTCACTTAAGGAGCTCAGTCCCGCTGAAACCAAGACCATCCCCGAGCCTTAATCTCATCTCCGATGCCCTCCAGGCACTGCCTGCAGGTGGGGGATGGAGAGGAGGTTTATCGGCCGTTTGTTAAGAACATTGCTAGTTCCTGAGGGGAGGACTGCCCGGCTTCAGGGCAGGCTGGACAGTGGATCCCAGGGTTAAACCTCAAAGGATCCAAATCCTCCTCTATTAATCCCCCTTGTGTTCCTGCTGTTATGGGAGAATAGGCTTTGGAGGCATTAATGATTGAAGCCACAAGCACTTCTGCAGGGGACATCAGATTTCAGAGCTTGCAGAGGTACCAACTGAGCCCCACAGGGATGTTCAAGTCCACTCTAGGGGCTCAGTCTGGGCCCCCAGCACAGACTCACCTGACAAACTGATCTCTGCCTCCCACAGCAAACTGGTAGGTGTTGGCTGGGTTCACATAGATGGTGTATAGACCTACTTTCTTCTCCTTTTCCTTTGTCACAACCAGTTTCCTTTAAGAGACAAGGAAAAATAACAACAAAAAAAATCCACCTCAAATTCAAAACAGGGTCCAGATGGGAAAAGCAGGAGCTGTGAGAGTCTCTTACTCACTCTCAGAAAAAAAAAAAACAAAACACCACCAACAACAAAAAAACCCACCACCCAACCATTTCAGCCTCCCAGCTGAAGCAAGCACATGTTCTGTCTGCGACTCAAACAGCGCAGAGTGAAATCATTCTCCGGCGTTTTCCTCCGAAAAGTCTGAAGGGTTTCAGGGCCTGAACTCAAGCCCAACGGAGCCTGACAGGCAGTGGCGAGGGCAGAATCGGATTAACTCCAGAGCAGAAATGCTTTGCTGTTATTTTTCCCCACCCGCCTCACTGTAATAAGGCCCAGATTTAACGAAATCCGACACATACCATCCCCCCTCCCCCAGGAGCTCAATATTTCGGCTTTGCAGACACGAATACAAACTGAGGCAGCATCCTCAAGAAGGAACAGCCAGCTCAAACGCTTGTCTTTCTTCTAATTATACCGTTTGGCTTAATGAAAGATGGGAGCTGCCTACAGTCTGCCTGCGAACCCTGCCTCCAGAGCGGTTTCACGCTCACAGGGTGACAATTCCCTGCGAGCATCAAACCCAAACAGCAGCGTGGATCCCCACGAAGAAAGAGGAGGGACAGACCCATGCCAGCCTACTGACCAACAGACTCCTCTCCAAACAGACCCGGCAAATGGAGGGGGGAAGTGGGGATGAGGATTAAATGTGGCTGTTTTGAAATGCCCTGGCAGTTTTTGTCCTGGTTATGAAACAGATGGGTTTAAGGCTGTAGACAAAAGCACTCGCATATACAAATAAAACCAAACCACCGGGAGATGAACGCTGAAGCCCTCGGTTTTAAGCAGGATCATCTTCAAAATAATATGCTGTTGTATTGGAAAAGTACCCCGATACCAAAACCAGGCGTCTGTTTGAATACCCACTGGGGATTTATTTTGGAAGCTTGTCAGAAACGACACATCTCTCAGCGATACGGGTTAAGATCCAGCATGCACCATCCGGCTGCTTGCTAATTATTGTTTTTCAATTAACTGCAATAGCGCTCATGCGATGAGCGAGTCAGGCGACCCACGAGCTCCAAGCTGCTGCCAGCATGGAGAAATTTCAGTGCTGTGATTAATCTGCCACTTCACTGCGCAGAAGGAGCATGGGACCCTCAGCGCTGCCCCTGGGATGGGTAAATGGATACAGGACAGGCAGCCTTTGGCAGCCACCGCAGCAGGCGTGCTTGCGCAGGGGCAGGGACCTGCTGCAGTGGTATTATTTCTGTTTCCTATCTCAACAGGACCCCATCCCAGGGAGGATGAGGGTTCAAATGCACTCATCTAATTAGCAAGGTTCATATCTGTATCCTCACATGAGATGGTCAGCCCCAGACCAGCCACCAAAAAGCATTCTGGTCTGACCCTGCACCTCAGGGAAGACAAAACAGCTTGAAAGCCAGAAAATACCTGTTTTCCCACTTTATGCCTATTGAATGGGCATGTGCTGCCGTGAAAATGCAGCAGCACAAGCGGGACCCACAGCCCTACGCAGCCGAGTGCTGCCCACTCGTGGGGGAGCCCCCCGAGACCCCAGATCTCCCTCTGGAGCTTCCCTGGTCCTGGCAACGGGAGCAGGTAGAGAAATACTCACGAGGCGGGCCGGTCTTGTCTCAGATCAATGGTGAAGACTACAGCATCTTCACCTGCTGATAGGAAAGTGCATGGAGAATCCGGTTCTAGGGCCAGCTGGAAGATAAATACTTGGGCATTGGTTCCCTTTTTACCCAACAAAGTGGCAAGATCCCTTTCTCCCAGCAAACCATCAGTCATTAACAGGAGCTGATGCAGCACCAAGCCCTCTATACCCTGCAGCCATGTGCTCACGTCACCGCTTTGCAGGCACCGAGACCCTCCTCATCACCCTCAGAGGTGACAGCAATTATAAAGAAGCATTTAAGAATCGGTCCCTCCATGGCAACAGATTTGCATTCACTATTCCTGGCAGCCGGTGTGCCAGAACGGCCCTGGGGCATTTCAGGGTTTCCTAGATGCTGCCCACTCCCTCCACAGGCTGGTCTGGGCTCACCTTGTGTGAAGCTCCTTTGTGCTGTGCCACGCGCTTGGTGTTTTTGCAGCACTGGGTGGCAGAGAGCTCGGCCACCCGGACCTGGCCGTCCCGAGCACACATTGCCAGAGTGGAGTCACCGCTGTTGGGGAGGAACTTGGCCTAGAAAAAAGCAAGTGGAGGGGTGGCTTTCAACGCCGGGGCAGGGGCTTGTGTACGCATGGATGGAAACGGGGTGAAACAGGAGAGAAATTGGCATGGCACAGCCTCTCTGAACACAGCTCCTGCCCATGGCCGTTCCCAAAACTGTTGCTCACCAGGGCCAGAGGAGCAGAAGGGGTAAGCTCTGCAGGGCATGGGGGCATCTCACCCCACCGTCCCCAGCCAGGGCTCCACCAGACAGTGGATTTTAGGGCACAGCAGTGGGTTTTGATGGTTAGTTACCACTGCACAGCAGCTGGACTCCTCCTACAGCCCCTAGCTTTAACAACAGGTTTCTCCTGCCCTGCACAGCATTATCCAGCTGAAATTACGTGCTTCTAGAGCAATCACCTACCCACCGTGGGGATCTTCTATCACCCCCAGCCCTCCGAGGACCCTCCCTGCATGCTCCTCACCTGGAAAACGTTGCTCTTGTGGCCACTCTCGAACTCCAGCACCGGCTGCCTCCTGACCCAGTCCCACACCACCACTTTGAGGTCATCGCTGCCACTGGCCAGCCACGTGCCACGCTGGTTAAAGTGCAGGGTGTTGACACAGCCCGTGTGGCCCTCCAGGCCATGCTGGAGGCGGAATCGTTGCACGAAGACCCTGGCCCCGCAGGCCTCATAGACGAAGCGGGCGCTGGAGCCCAGCTCCCTTTCCCGGAGGGCATGGACTGCCTGCCAGCGGGGCTGGGGCAGCGCCGAGGTCTCCGAGGACACCCAGTCCTCCAGGGCCTGCTCATCGTCAGAGGAGTCTTGGTCATGGTTGGCACGCTTGCGCTGGGCACGGCGGTGGGACTGCTGCTCCTCCTCTTCGTCCTCCTCCTCTTCCTCCTCTGAGTGTGACCGATCGAGGGCACGGTTCTCCTCATTTATGGAGTAGTGGCCCGTGTCGTCCATGCTATCAGAGTCCTTCTCTTCCCCCGAGCTCTCCGTGTCCGTGTCCCGGCTCTCTGTGCTGGTGCGGTTGGGCCCCACATCATCTCCTGTGAGGCTCAGGCTGAGGTCGGAGGCCTCCACCTCGATGCCAGAGGAGGTTTCTCGGCCCTCCTCGGCTGACATCTCCTCTGGGCTGCTGGACAAGCTGCCTGCGTGGTGCAGACAACACCGTGAACCTCCCCAGCAGGAGACCCCAGGCACGGACAGACTGGTCCCCGCTGGCACCCTTACCATTCACTATGTCTGTCTTCCCGTCCATGCTGCTTCCTTTATCCGACATCGTGTTTTCCAGAGCACTCACCCTGCATGCAAGAGAGGGAGAGAGCAGAAGCTGGAGCATCCCTGCTACAGCCAGTCTGCCGAGACAGGGACGTGCTGGCCTGTCCCTGTGTCGGTGGAGCCACATATAAACCCACGGCATTGCAGGCTGGTCTGGAGAGCACCACTTTCTAAGGGAAAACACAATCAGCAGAGAAGTGATGCACACGTGGCCACAGGCTTGGTGACCACACTCGATGCACAGAAGCATGCACAGCAACAAAAGCTCATAGGCTGTTGCTGAGGGCAGAGTGAATGGTAACATCCCTTGGCCTCCACTGAGGCACTCGCAGCTGAGTAACGAGGCCGCTTGGCACCATCCCCTGAACCCTGCTCCAGTTTCTAATTTGCTCAGATGCTGTCAACGTAGCAGGGAAGCAGATCTGTGACACATTGTGCTGCCTGTTCTCCTGCCTGTGGGATGGCTCCTGGCTCCCACTGTCTGTGCCTGGTCCCTGCTTCACCTCTCACAGTAAGACAGGTGCTTCCCGATCAGTGATCCCCAGCCAGGCTCAGGGGAAGGAGGAGGTGTTGACTCCAATGATTGCTACAGCAAGGCAGCTGTACAACACACATCCCTGGCTTGGGACAGGCAGGGAGGCAGGAGCGGGGCTCGGATCACAGGCAGATGAGGAAAGGTGGCTGGGGAGGCAGCAAGTCACAGTATCGAGAAACTTCTTGACACCTGCAGACCATAGGCAGCCAGTTAAAAGCTGCTCAGGCAGGTTTTTTTAACCCCAGCAACAGATTTTTTAAACACCTTCCCATGCACAAAATCCTCACAGCATCACCAAGGGGCTGTTCTCCTCCATGCCACAGACGGAACAGCAGCCCCAGACACCTGGCCAGCCTACTTGGCCTCCCCCAAGAGCAAGCTTTGGCCTTTGGCACCCCCACCAACTCAGCTCCTCCTGGGGAGCAGGCAAGAGCAGAACCAGGCAACGAGGCCAGGAGCTCCCTGGCATTTCCAGTTGCTCCAGGTGAGGTTCACCAATTCCTTACCAGCATATGGAAAACCAAAGGCAAGCACATTTTTGGCTCCCAGGCATTTCCCAGCCTTTGCTTTGGAGGGCCGGCTGCTGCAGGGAGGGGAGGCACGGGCTGCAGGAGCACTGACGGCCCCGCTGCATCCAGGGACAGCATCCAAAGTGGCCTAGGCTCCCCTCCGCTGCAGGGGCAGGTCCTGCGGGACTGTGGCTGTGAAGTGGAGCTGCCTCTGTGCCTGGGGGCTGCAGACCCTGCCCAGGATCACGGATCCAGCGCCCACAGGTGGCTTTTGGTGAGACCACCAGCGCCCAGCTGCCGGCAGAGCTGCCTCACCAGGTTACACCAAGACACAGGAGGAAAACACGCTGGAGTCACAAGCAGCAGAGGTTTTGCCAAGGTGGAGGGAAAAAAAAATTAAAAATAACATTTTGTTTATGCTTGCTTGTTCTTTACTCCCCTTCTATTTTTAGTCAAACTTTTTCATACTTGGTTTAGCTGCTTGCTCTTAACCAGTGTCAGGGAGTCTGCTAAAAGTTCCCCGTTTACACGCAAGGAAAAGCTGAGCCAGAACATCATTAACTCTGATTACGGCAAACACTCCGGAGACTAATCCTCACTAGATTGGGAATTAACACCAGCAGAGCCCCAAAGAGCCAAAGAAGGCAAAAAGCTCTGCCCACGCTGGGTCTGTCACTGCCAGTCCAAGCCTAGGCATGGCTCCCCTCTAAGAAACAGGCAATTTAGGAGGCAAGTGGGGCTCACTGAAGCTGCCGACCCAGAGGTATGGCTGCGGGGCGATGGACCAGGGGCCACCGCCACTGCCTGATGGCACTGTCACCACCTGATGGCACTGTGGCTGTGCCCGGGGAAGGCCTGGGCAGCCAAGCTGGCTCCGGCTGAAGCCTGATAAAAGCTCTTACAGTGTAGGAGCGTTTATAAGGAAACCAAGTTTATGCAACTGAAAACACCAGCGAGCTTCAGCCAACTGCAGCCACTCGCTCAATAACAAGAGTAGCGGTGCAGAAATAAAAGATAAAGTGTTTTCTGCAGCTTCAGTTTTAACTATTCCCCAGTTGGTGCTGCCAGCCTGCACAGAATCACTTTAAAACCACTGACACTGTGGAGAGGCGGTGGAAAGGACTGAAAAGCAAAGCAGGGGACGAGAGCTGCCCCAGACCCTCAGCCCTCCTCTCTCCTGCCCAAACCTGCCAGATCTCCACTCTGCGCTGGCAGCCAGATGCGGTGCCGAGCCCAGCCCTCCAGCACCGGCAGCTCTCGGCACGTGAAGGCTTTGTGCTGGTGGCGCGATGAAGAGCGGGTGTTCACCTCCTGCAAAGCACCAAGGCTCAGCCCTACGAGGGGATTACTCACCGCCGCGGCGGGGGCGGCTTGTGCACACTCAGCCGGCAAGTTTGCAGTGCTGCAGACGGTGCCCTGTGCCTGCCCAGGTCTGTCCCCAGGGGCTGTGTGCAGGACCAGGAGGGAGCTTGGGCAGGACTGGTTTTAATTTACTGCTCTAAGTGGCAAGGCGACTCTGTCCCTCGTATGGCGCCTGTCATGCCAGATGACTAAGGAACAGGCTCAAAACACCGCAGTGCTCAGCTATGGCTTAACTCCCCGCCGCTCAAGCTCGAGTAGTCAGGAAATCGGAAAGTCCATGAACAGGACAACTTTCACTCCGCCAGTTATTGTGCCTTCAGTGGCATTATTAATCCAAGGGGCTGGGAGTCTTTGCATGTACAAAAGGAACCGAGTTTGGACTTTGCTCCTCGGTAGTTATTTTCCTCCGCCAAATTGCCTATTCAGATCTGTCATTAACACTCTTTCACGGCAGCCTTTTCACGAAGGTGAGGAACAAGAAACACGCTTTCAGAGGAAAGGAATCCATTAGCAAATAATTAGCCTGACTTCATTTCTCATCCACCCACACCAGAGGACCATAACCTTGCTAGGAAATTAAGCAAATTGCGGGGAAAAAAAGCCCCTAGCTGCCTCGGCGGATCTAACAGCAGGGACAGACACAGCCTCTGCCAGTGCCACGGACACCACAGGGGACACTGGGATCCCCAGCCATCTTCTATGCCCAGGAGCACAACGCTAGCCTATGCCAGCTGCCCGGTACTGATGGATAGGCAAGCTAGGTGCTCGGCACCGACAGCTCTGCGTCAGCCTCCCCAGCCACCCACCAGCTCCACCCGCAGGCACCGAAGCCATTCACGTGGCAGGGAGATTAAAGTGTGCGTAGACCGGCAGCCCCGCGGCACGGCACAGCACAGCGTGCCATCGACACTCGAGGGCTCAGGCAGCGACAAACCGGCAGCAAGCGGACACGGGGGAATGCTACGCTCGAGTTACCAATGGCTGGAAATGCAGATGGCCCTGAAGGTATTGCTTCCACCTCCCCAAACTGGGGAGCATTGGTTGAGGGATGCAATGAGACACCGCTCGGTGTGGACTGGAGGAAGCTGGGACACGGTCAGCCATGCAGAGAGCCCCGAGCCCTCACCAAGAGATTTGAACCTGTCACCAAGCTGCTAGTGCCAGGCTGGGTCTCCCTGCCAAGGTGGCAATGTCTCAGGGCGCATGGCTGGAACCAGTGAACCCCGCGTGGTTCCAGGGCACCGTGCAGAGTGACCCCAGGAGCTGACATGTTGACTCCAGGGAACTGCAGAACCCACATCTGGACAGGATCAGTGCTCCCAGCTTCACATGCTCAAAGCCTCACTCCAGCACCCTTGTGAGAGTCCTAAAAATATCACTCCGCATGCCACAGCCTCCTGGCTGCCGGGATTGAGCTGCGGGTGCTGCCACAGCATGCCAGGCTCAGGCTGCCATGTCAGGACTCACACCACTGTGCCTTCCCAATGGTTTGCCAGGCTCCAAGCCCCCAAACCATCACAATACCAGTCAGCATCTCCAACGGCCGTGCCCAAGAGATAGTCCTTTCCATCCCAAGCCGATACCCCAACCTGTAAAGCCACGAGCCAGCGGGACACAGGCCATGCTCTGTGCAGCAGATGGCTCCAGTCCCTCACTGCTACCCGAGATCTGCCACCCATCTGCGCCGGCACTCAGTGCCCCTCCGCAGCACCCACAGGACTTGGCCACATGCCGTGGCATTGCCAACCCAGCCACTTTACACCTGGAAACCCAGTGCTTGCAGCCGCTTAGTCCCTGAATGATCTGCCATTAAAATATTTACATAGCTATATAAACACCTTAATAGCCAGGCTCCACAGGCACTCTGCACCCAGACCGTGTTTGGGCTACATAAAGCAAAGAAGCAACAGGGCCAGAAGCGAGCAAGGGGTGTTTTTGACCCACCAAGAGCCCCTCACCTCAGTTTCCACCACCCTGGCACACCAAGACGCCCACAGGATGCCACAGCACAGCCTCGTGCCTGCCTTTACACCGGGTCCCTCCTGCACATGTGTCGCACGGGGCTCCGCTGAGCCTCTTCTATTTAAGGAAAGTTTTCTCATCAGACCTGGACCGAGGCAACCTCGTTTGTTCACTGCAGAGGAGCCCTCTTCCCCCCGCCCCGAGATGGTGTTGGGGGGTTTAAACCCCCAGTTAAACCTCCCGCGACAAGCAGGTTTCTACCCCGAACAGCCCTTGCAGGGGAGGGGCTGGCCAGGCACCTCTGGTTTGCCAAGACATGGGCAGAAACCTGCCAGTGGGTCGCGTTCTGGAGAGCCTTGGTTAATTACAAACCTGCCCGGGAGCCCAGCAGATCCTAGTGACAATGCTAATTAAGCAGTTTCCCATTTGCAATTACACGGAGGTCTGGGATCCCCATCTCGGAGCATCCTGGGCACAGAAGCACCTCTTTGGGCGATGCAGCGCCCACCTCCCCACTGCTTTTCCCAGCCATCCCACAGCACAGCCAGGGGGATGGCATGAACCTGCTCCCAGTGCAGGCAGAGCCTAATTAACTGCAGCTAACAAGCACCAGCTGCCTCAGCATGCAGCACCACCCCTTCCCTGTCCAGCACCCAGGAAGGCCGAGGCTCCTGGCTCTCCAGGGGAGCACAGTGGTCCCAGGGCTGAGGAAAGCCTGGCCAGCAGGAGAAATCCTGCAGGAGCAAAGAGGGGAGCAGCCAGAGCAGCCCAAGACCACTCCACTGACACGAATAATTCAGCATTGCAAAGGAGACAAGGGCAGATGCAGCCCTAGCCTCCACCTCTGCAGCAAGCAGGATAGACAGACGGACAGAAGGCAAGCGCTGCCGGACCCAGGGCGTCCCACTCACCTGCGCAGCAGCGGCAGCGGTGCTGCGGGCAGCAAGTGCCGAGGCCGGAAGTTCGCTGGCAGCTGACGGAAACGACAGGTTAAAGCCCAGCAGCACAGGGCCCAGCCGCACCTGCCCCGGGGACCCCTGCTCCCTGGGAACCCCCTGGGGACAACAGGGACTGTCCTGGAAGGGAGGGGGTGAGGAAGGCCCAAGGACAATGAGGTTTGGACCTGGGAGGGCAGGAGGGACCCTCAGCTGAGCTCTGCCCCAGGACCGAGGTAGTGAAACCAGCTCTAGGGCTGAAAAGGACCCCCAGTGCCTCCTCAAGGCACTGTGACACCACGGGGGCACTGGGGAAGGAGCCCTGGGGGCAGGGGGGGACCCTCAGCAACACGCCAAGGCGGGACAACACCCTGGGGACAGCAGGGGTACACTCAACATCCCCCCAAAGAGATGATGAAACCACGGAGGTGACAGGGACCAGCCCTGAGAACAGAAGGGACTCCCCAGTACTCCCTGAAAGGGATGGCAACACCCCTGGGGCAACAGGGACCGACCCTGGGGGCAGAAGGGACCCCCAACCCTTCCCAAGGGCTGATGAGCCCTTCGAGGCAACAGAAACCAGCCCTGGAGGCAAGAGAGCCCACCCCAACACCCTCCCCAAAGCACAACGTCCCCAGGAGAGCAGCAAGGACCCCCCCAAAGGCACAACGACCTCCTAGGGGCAGCAGGGACCCTCTAGGAGCAACAGGGACCCTCCCAGCGCCCCCCCCAAAGGCGCAGAGACCCCCCGGGGGCAGCAGGGACCCCCAGTGCCCGATGACCGCAGGGGGGTACCTCGCCCCCGCCCCCAGCCGCCCCCGAAGGCCTGGTACACCGCGAGGGCGGCCGGACCCCCCGGGCTAGGCCCCCTCCGGAGGAGTCCTCCCGGCCCGGCCCCGAGCGGGCCCCGCCCCCGGCC
>NW_010972655.1:290259-292838 GCF_000737465.1 Haliaeetus leucocephalus
AGAGGCGGCCCGCGCCCCCCCTGCCGCCATCTTAGCGCACCGCCTCCGCGGGACGCTTTACGGCGCCCAGGCGCCGCTTTACGGCAACGGCCGCTGCGCGACACTGCGCGACACCACCGCCCCTCCCTGCCGTTGCCATGGCAGCGGCGACCCCTACCCCCGTGTTATTGTAGGGTCACCCTGTACCCCCTCAGTGTTATTGTAGGGTCTCCTTGTGCCCCTCTAACGTTATTGTGGGGTCACCCCCCACCCTCCGTGTTATTGTAGGGTCACCCCATGTCCCCCCGCCATGTTACTACTGTAGGGTCACCCCGTAAAACCCCCCCATGTTACTGTAGGGTCTCCTTGTGTCTCCCCCCACGTTACTGTAGGGTCTCAGGCCTCCCCTCCCCTGTGTGTTACTCAGGGTCCCCAGGGGTGCCCCCCCATCATTGTAGGGTCACCCCACATCCCCCTCATTTCAGCAGGGTGCCGCTGGCTGCCTCTGCCTCACTTTCCTCAGGCAGGAGCCAGTGTAGTTGCCAACATCTTTATTGCGGACATCGGGGGGACACATGTGTCCCCAGGGCCGGGGGTCCCTATGCCCCCCACCCCACACCGGGCCCCCCCCAGCCACCCCCGGCACCCCCACGGTGCGGGACGGCAGAGCTGGTGCTGCTGTGTCCAGCCCCGCTCCTCAGTGGCTGCGGCTCCGGCTCTGCTCGGCCTCCTCGTCCTCATCCTTGTCAGGGCCTTAATTAGTCGGTAACAAGGCAGGGGCCATCCTTGGCAGCACAGCACCGGGGAGGGGGGGGGGCTGCGGGCACCCCCCTCCCGCCGCCGGCGCTACATGAGGCGGCATTGCTCACCACCTGTCGCCCCCGGCAGGTCCAGCTTAGGGCCGGGGGGCTTGGGGGGGGGGGGAGGGAGGTGAGCCAAGGGACCCAGGCATCTGGGGGGCTCCGGACAGGGCCCCCGCCCCCCCAGGGGTCCCTGGTGACACTCACCGACTCCCCGGCCAATTCCTTGGGTGGGTGCCCCAGGTCCTGAAGCTGCCGGGGAGACATGGGGGTCATCAGGATGGCACTGGGGGTCCGGGGGGGTCCGTCTCCCCCCCAGCTAACCTGCTGCATGAGGTCGAGGAGGGTCTCAAAGCGCGCTCGCCGCTCCTCCTCGCCCTCGCCTGGCTGCTCATCCTCCAGCTGCTGGCAGATGCGGCCCATCACGCCGTGCTGCGCCCGGTACCGCTCGTACTGCTCGGCTGGCAGCGCCTCACCGTGCCGCCGCAGCCACTCGGGGTACTGTGGGGGGAGAGCGGGGGGTCACACCGGGACCACTGCACCCGTCCCACGTCCCGTCCCAGTGCCACCGGACCCCCCACCTTCTCAGTGATCTCCTTCAGTGAAGGGTAGAGCACGTCCTTGGAGAGCAGGCTCTGCATGATGCTCCGCATGACGGGCAGGACGCTGCCCTCGCCATCGCCCTCCTCCAGCCCCAGCCCCTCCAGTGCCTTCGCCAGCTCCTCCTCCGAGGCCGAGGAGCTCTGCAAGGACACCATCAGCACCCCCCCGGGACGGGGGGCACCCCCGGGGGGACCCTGATTGTTCAGCAGGGGGGTGTCCATACCTGCAGGTCAGTGGCGTTCTTGGCCAGGCCACTCAGCGTCTCCTTCAGGCAGGAGGTGAACTCCTGCTGCGACGCCGTGTCGCTGCCTGTGGGGGCCAGGAGACACCAGTCAAGAGACAGGGAGATGCCGGGCACCCTGGGGCACCCTGCTCAGCAAGGGTCGGGGTCTTGTCTTGGGGATCCCGCTCCCAAATGGGGATCCCAGGGGGCTGAGGGACCGGGGTATCGCCCAAAAGCCCTCAAGCCTTCCCCACATCCCACTCCACCACGGCGCCGGCCGGCAGCAAGGAGCCTCAGGGAGCTCTCGGCACGCAGGAGGACGCCCGGCACTGCAATGCCGGAGAGGTGCCAACCAGCCCCGAGCCAAACCGAGACCTCCTGGCATGGTGGGGAACCCACGGCCGCCAATGCCCCCAAAGCCCCATACCACCCTGGGCCAGCACATGCTGCTCACTCTGCCATGACCTCGGTCTCCCAGCTGTTGGCGAGATCTGGACGCCAGTGCGCTCCCGGCACAGCAAGGGCTCACCAGGCTGCAACACGCCAACTCTGGCACAACCGAGCCAGCAGCCAGGAAGGGTGGCCGACCTTTGACACGCTCCTTTGTCATGTCATTTAAACACACCGGCAGCGACGCCCACGTGCCAGCCCCACTCACCCACTCTTCCCGCCGCTTCTGACAGCTTCTGGAACTGCTCCACCAAGTGCGGCTCCTCCCGGGCCAGCTCCTGCATGGCCTGCTCAAACTCGGCCGCTGCCTGCGAGGCCAGCTCCCCCTCAAACAGCTCCTGGAAGAACCTCTCCTGCGAGGCGAAGAGGGAGGCCTGGGGAGAGGGGCACGGTCAGGCCCCTCCACCCCCACGGGGATGGTGTCTCCCCACCCCGAGGGACGGGGCGAGGGTGGCGGCCGCATCCTGGCAGCGTCGCACCTTGGCGGCGGCGCTGGGCGAGGGCTGGGCCCCAGGGGGGGGCGG
>NW_010972655.1:292971-297876 GCF_000737465.1 Haliaeetus leucocephalus
CAGCCAGCCCACGCGGTCCCAGCCCAGGGGATCCTGGTCCCTGGGGTCCCAGCTCTCGGGGTCCCAGCCCGCGGGGTCCCAGATGTTGGGGTCTCTCCCTGGGCTCCAGCCCCTCGGGGTCCCAGCTGTCGAGGTCCTAGCGATCGGGGTCCCAGCCCCTTGGGTCTCACGAGTGCAGGACACCCACGGGGCCACTCATGCCCCATGTCCTTGGAGGGTCCTGGTGCCTGAAGTGATCCCCCCTAGCAAAGGGGCCGGCAGCAGCTCCTCCAGACCCAAGCCCGTCCCTCGCAGGTGCCCAACACGTCCCCGACAAGGGCTACCAGGCACGTGTCCCCCAGGGCCAGGGCAAAGCCCTGGGGGATGCGGAAGTCACTTCCTTCCCCTTTCCCCAAATAGCTGCTATGCAAAGGGCAGGTGGCCCCACCAGCGCACGGCAGAGTGCCGGGATGGCCAGGAGTGCGGCACTGCTCCTCTGGGGTGAGTGCCCGGGCATGGGCCTTGGGGCTGGGCAGGGGGCCTGATGCCACAGGGATGGGCGCCTAGACCCCTCCCATACTTTGGGGAGCAGTGAGTTGAAGCAGAGCCCAGTGGCACTGGCCGGCCCATGGGGAGGGCGTGCTGGGTGGCTGTGGGGTCCCCTGAGGTCCCAAACACCAGCAGAGCCAGCACACGGGGTTGTACCCCCCAGCGTGCCTGGGGCTGTGGGGCTGGAGCAGCTGTGGGGACGGGGCTGTGGGGACAGGGTTGAGGGGACAGGCATCACAGGGATAGGGATGTGGGGACTGGTGTCATGGGGCTGGGGTGGCTGTGGGGGGGGGTACATGGGGATGGGGCTGTGAGGGCAGAGCTGTAATGATGGGGACATGGGGACAAGCACCATGCAGATGGGGCCATATGCCACAGGGATGGGGCCATGGGGATGGGTGCTGTGGGGCTGGCGGAAGTGTCCCCATGCTCTGCGCAAGCTCGGGATGGCTGTGCTGCCCAGACACAGTGCGTGGGCGGCTCTGACGCAGCCATGTCCCCTGGGCTCTCCCAGCTGTCCTGGGAACCATCCCCGCACCCTTTCCCACGGGTGCTGGTGTCCCCACAAGGGCAGCTTGGGGACAGCCCCCGCACCCCTTCCCCTGGGTGCCGGTGTCCCCGCGGCAGCAGCCCCCACCCAGCACCTCTCCCCTTCCTTCCAGCCCAAGCCCTCGGCCTCACTGGTGAGTCCTTGCTGGTCCCCAACCCTGCTGTCCCCAGACACTGCCGGTGGCCCCGGCAGACTGGCGTCCCCTGTCACCTTGCAGGTGCCCAGCCCAGCCAGCTCACGCTGGACCCCCCCTGGACACCGGTGTTCCTGACAGAGAAGGTGACACTGACCTGCCAGGGCTCTGGCGCGCCCGGCCCCGCCAAGTGGTATGTCAATGAGCAGTTCTGGCAGCAGGCAAGATCCAACCACATCCACATCACCACAGACCTACCCAGGAGCTACAGCTTGCAGTGCCGCAGCCCTGGTGCCAGGCTCAGCCCCTCCATCACCTTGGGCTTCTCGAATGGTGAGGGGTGGCATGGGTGCCCCTGCCCTGGCACGTGCGGGTGCCACAAGGGCTCTGGGTGGGCTCTCTTTCTCAGCCTCTTGCCCCTCGTGTGACAGGAGCCCATCCTGTGCATGCTGGCTGCATCTCCTGCACATAACTGGGTGCATCCGCGTGCACACCAGTGCATCCTTGTGCACACCGGTGCATCCCCATGCCATGGGAGCCCACCAGCCGAATCCCTGTGCACCAGCCGCCCCCGCCCTCTCTTGCAGACTGGCTGGTGCTGCAGGTGCCGGCGCGGGTGCTGCTGGAGGGGGACGCGCTGCCGCTGCGCTGCCGGGGCTGGAAGGACATGCATGTCACCCAGGTGCAGTTCTTCCATGAAAGGGAGGCACTGGGGGGGCTTTCCCAGGGGACCGAGCTGCTCCTGCCCTCCCTGCAGCTGCACCACAGCGGGCACTACCGCTGCCAAGCCACCGTGGGCCATGTCTTTCCAACGTGGCAGGAATCGGCACTGGTGATGGTGGCGGTGCAAGGTGAGCACCCCCTCCCCAACACCCACCTGGCAGGGTGCAGCCCCCCTTCCCCAGCGGGCTCGGCGTCACCGCTCCCCCCCGGCTCCCTCCCAGAGCTCTTCACGGTGCCGGTGCTGCGCCTGGAGGGCCCGGCCGAGCCCCGCGAGGGAACCCCCGTGGCCCTGGGCTGCCTCAGCCACCTCAGCCCCCTGCGGCCCCTCACCCGCCTCCAGCACCTATTCTACCAGGATGACATGGTGGTGGGGGGGCCCCAGGGCTCGCCCCAGCTCCAGCTGCCGGCCGTGGGGCTGTCCCACTCGGGGAACTACTCCTGCGAAGTGCGGACAGAGACGGCCAGCGTGCGGAAACGCAGCACCCCGGTCACCGTCACGGTGCGCAGTGAGTGTGCAGGAGGGATGGGGGCGTACCAGGGCCCTGCAGCCATCCCTGGGTCCCCACATCCCTCCCCAGGTCCTCCCACCCCTGCCTGGCTCCTCCCATCCCTTCCCACATTCCCACATCGGGGGGATCCCCACATCCCTCCCCAGGTCCCTCCCTGGGATCCCTTCATGCCTCCCTAGGTCCCCCCATTCCTTCCCAGGTCCCTCCCCAGGTCCCCACATCCCCCCAGGGTCCTTCCATTCATTTCCAAGTCCCCCCCTCCCTGCCTAGGTCCCCCTCATTTCTCCCTGGGGTCACCCGATCCCTCTCCAGGTCCCTCCATCCCTCCCTGGGGTTGCCCAATCCTTCCCTGTTGTCCCTCCATGTTGCCCAGGTCCCTCCATCCCTCCTCTGGTCCCCCTTCCCTGTCTGGGTCCCTCCATCCCTCTCCAAGTCCCCCCCCCCCTTCCCTAGGTCCCCCATCCCTGCCTGTCTCCTCTCTGCAGGGGTCCCAGTCTCGGGGGTGTCCCTGGTGGCACAGCCCCCCGGGGGGCAGGTGGCAGAGGGAGACCGCCTGGTGCTGAGCTGCTCGGTGGCTGAGGGGACGGGGCCCCTCTCCTTCTCCTGGCACCGGCAGGGCTCAGCTGTGCCACTGGCCACAGGCCCCTACTACAAGCTCCGCACTGTGCGGCACCAGGACAGCGGCCGCTACCACTGCACGGCCACCAACGGTGGCACGGCGGCCGACAGCCCGCCGCTGTGGGTCACTGTCCTGGGTGAGCAGGACCCTCTGGCTTCGGGTGCCCTCCACCCACGGTGTCACCTCATCCCGCCACTAGTCTGACCCCAGCACCATCTTTCTGCCTGGTAGTGCCAGTGGCTGGTGCCACCATCACGATGGCAAGGATGGAGCCGGTGGTGCCAGTGGGCGAGAATGTCAACCTGAGCTGCTCCGTGCGGGTGGGCACCGCGCCGGTGACCTTCACCTGGCTGCGGGACGGGCAGGAGCTGGACTCGGGGCCCGTCCTGTCCCTGGGTACTGTGGGGCCAGCACATGCTGGGACCTACCAGTGCCTGGCCACCAACCGCCTCGGCACCCACCGCATCTTCCGGGCACGCAGCCTGGCTCTGGCCCTCTCGGTGACGCAGCCAAGACAGGGAGGGCAGCACCAGGGCACAGGTGGGGGCTACGCCCATCTTCCCCCCCGCCCCCCTGGTCCCGCATGGGTGTCCAGCCCCCCAGGGTCAGGGCTGACCTGGGCTTGTCCCTGCTCTGTCCCCAGCCATGGCCGTGGGGCTCAGCATGTCCCTCCTGCTCCTGCTCGTGCTCACTGCTGCCATGGGCTGGTACCTCCGGCGCCGGTGCCGTGCAGGTGGGTCACCCACACCGGGGGGCTGGGGACCAGGTCTGTGGTCCCAGGTGGGGTAAAAGCCCCCCACACCGGCTGGGGGGTGGGCAATGGGGCTGCACCCTGCATCCCTCATCTTAGCTAGGGCTGAGCCCCCAGCGCCCTTGGCTCAGGGTCCTGGGCGGGTCTTAGGGGCCCTCCCTGCTTGCAGCTCATGTACCCCCATCTCAGCTGGGTATGCGGGGCTGAGTCCTTGGTACCGCCAGGTTGGGGGTCCTGGAGGGTCTTGGGGGGTGTTGTCTCCTTCCTGGGCATGCAGGGCTGAGCCCCATGGTCCTTGGCTTGGGGTCCAGGGGGTCTTGGGATGCCTTGGGTGGTCTCCCTCCTTGCAGCCCACATCTCCCTGTCTCATCTGGGGGCCTGGTACCCCCAGGTGAAACTCATCGGAGTCCCCAGTACCACCAGCTCAGGGGCCCGGGGTCCTCCCTCCCTCCTGGGCATGCATGGCTGAGCCCTGGGGTCCTTCGTTTGGGGTCCTGGGGAGTCTCAGGGGTCCTGGGGATCCCTTGCCACTGTGACTCCCGAGACCCCAGGGTTGCTCACACACCCCCTTGCCTTGCAGCTGCTGGGAAGAGCCAGAGCAGGTGAGCGGGGGGGGGGGGGGGGGGGGGGGGGTCCGGCCACGAAGCCCCTTGCCCTGGGGCTGGGACAGCAGGTTACCCGCCCCCGTCCCAGTCTGCTCCCGCCCCAGCCACGCCATTGTCCCGCAGGGACCCCACGATCCCTCCGGAGCCCGAGGGTCGCCAGCCAGAGCCCACAGCCCCCCCCGGGGAGCTGGAGGACGGGGAGGTGCTGTACACCTGTGTCGTGGTCACCGAGCGGGACGGGGGTGAGTACGGCGGGTGGAGTGGGGGACGCGCCGCCCACGCGTGTCACCGCCCCCAGCCCGGGTCCCCGAACCGCTTTCTCTTCCAGGCACCTCCCCGTCCCGCTCCCCCCGGGGCTCCCCCCGCTCCGCACCCCCGCGGGAGCCGCCCGTTACCTACGCTGTGCTGCCGGGTCCCCACGCGCGGCTGCGGCTCCCGAGCGACACCTACGAGAACGTCCCGTGACACCACAAGGCACTGGGGGGGG
>NW_010972655.1:297886-298182 GCF_000737465.1 Haliaeetus leucocephalus
GCTGGTGTCCATGTGTCCCACGGACAAACCCCCAGACACACAACCCACGGCTCCCGCGGGGTGGCCACTCCTCTGCCCGGGGCCCGATCCGGATCAGCAGAGCCCAGCCCCGGCGGGGGGTGTCCCGAGTGGAGGGGTCCTGCGTGGGGCTACACAGGGCACCCCATGCTCCCCATTCCCCCTCCCAGTACCCTCAGGGGCTCCCCATTCCCCCTCCCAGTGCTCCCCACTCATCCTTCCAGTGCTCTGTGGGTGTCCCCAGTCCTCCCCAATGCTCCCAGCACCCCCTGCCTCCA
>NW_010972655.1:298192-306710 GCF_000737465.1 Haliaeetus leucocephalus
CCAGGCTCTGGCTGCATCTCAGGGAAGGTGCTGGGCCCCCCCTTGAGACATCTGGGGGCCCCCCCCAACCAGGGCTCTGGGGGGGCCGGGGGGCACAGGACCCATTTCCACGGTATCGGCCCCAAAATGCAGCTTTTTCATTAAATGTGTAAATGGTGTTTTTCTCCCCTGTGAACATTTCCTCCACCCAGAAACATGCGGCAGCTGTCACCAGGAGCCAGTGCCACCATCCCCAGCCCCACGGGTGTCTGTCCCCAGCCCCATGGTGTCCCTGTCCCCACAAGCTCCAACCCCCCATCAGATGGTGCCACCATCCCCAGCAGGAGATGGTGCTACTGTCCCTGTCCCTGGTGGATGCCCAGCCCTGTTGGCAGCCAGGGCCATCGTCCCTGTCCCCACGCCACGTCCAGCCCCACCAGGAGCCAGTGCCATTGTCACCCCAGGCTCTCACCCCGCCATTACAGAAACCCTCCTGCCCTGTTTGTGCACGGTGCTCCTTTACTGTGGGGTGGATGGCAGCAGAAGCGGGGGGCAGCACCATGCAGCCCAGGCAGCTCCAGCCTCCCCAGGCTCAGGGGGTCCCGGCACCGTGGTGGCATTCAGGCTGCGTCTTTGCCTGGCCGAAGGCAGTTTGGCACCAAAACCAGCCACTTCCAGGGGCGAAAGCTCCAGTTCTCCATCACAGTCCCAGGAGGGGGGACCAGGGGGGCCATGTGGGGTCCCCAGCTGCTGGGGATGGACAGGAGGACAAGGGGCGGCTGCGGCACAGCAGCAGGACGGGGTCAGGAGTGTTTGATCTGGAGCGTTTCGTACGTCTCCTGGCCCTCACCGCTGAGCCCCTGCGTGGGAGAGGGGGTTACAGGATGCCTGTCGCCCCCCCCCCAACTGCCACCCCCCCTCCAGACTGTCACACCACTGTGGGAGCTTCCCACCCAAGATGTGCCCCAGGGAAGGGCCCCAGGGAGCTATGGGCTGTTGGGGGGGGGCCACACCCAGGGTGGGTGCTCCCAAAGGGGTGTGATGGGGGGGGGACAGGGCACCCCGCAAGTTACAGCACCCATAGGATACAGCACCTGCAGGGTGGGGCATCCCCACAGAATGGGGCACCCATAGAACGGTGCACCCAGTGGGATACAGGCACCCCAGGGGACAGGGTCCCCCCCCCCAGCAACAGCAGCTGTGGGTAGGGCCCCCCGGGATGCGTCACCCCCAGGCTGACTTACGGTGTAGATGGCTTCTTCCTTCTGCTCCAGGAAAGTGAAAGAGAAAGAGTTGGGGAGGGGGAACACACATGAAAACGCCTGCCCCTGCCACCCCCCTGCACTCCTCCCTTCACTCCCTGGGGAAGTGGAGGGAAGTCATGAGGTTTCCTGGATTTCTTCCCCCCAATCCAGGAGCACCAGAGCCCCCCCCCACTTCCCCTTCGCTTTCCCCTTTCACGGCTACAACACTGACTGGGGTGGGCACTGGCTGGGAGAGCCTGTCCCTCCTGGGATACCCCAGCCCCAAACCTCCCCAGTTCTGGCCACGCTTTGCCGCCAGCACCGTTACCTCCTTGACAGCTCCCTGCCGTGACGCTCGATGAGCCAGGAACTGCAGGGGGGCAAGGGGGTTGCCCAAAAGCAAAAAAAAAAAAAAAAAAAAGTAGTAAGACGAAGAAGCCCCTGCACAGGTGTGAAAGCCTTGGGGCACTTGCTGTCACCTCCCTGGGGGTCCTCCCCAAAAAATGGGGCCTGACAGGTGGCCACAGACCAGATCCTAGCACTCACCTTGAGGCGGCAATAAAGGACGGTGAGAACGATGCCATAGAGGAAGAGGATGGCGTCCAGGATGTAGCAAAGCTCCGGCTCCATCAGGGCCTCTGGGGAGGATGGAGGGAGGGGCGTGGGAGGGGGTCCCCAGGTCAAGCATTGCTGCAGGATGGATCCTGCACCTGTCCTGGCTGCCGAGAGCTTGGCTCTGCTGCCTCCAAGCATCACCCCTTTCCACACACTGGTGACAGCACAAGGTCGCAGGCTGTGCCGATGTCCCCTTGGATGGTGTTAGAGAGCCCCAGAGCCCACGAGAACTCACCCTGGGGTGCTCCTCCATGCCACAAGCACCCGGGTGGACTTCAACAGATCCTGCCTCGCCCCAAAGGATGAGGACACCGTTGAAGGAGCCAGCCTGACCGCCATGCGCCCACCCAGCCGCTCCCCATCCCCACGGGACCCCCATCCCCACCTGTCTCCGGGGTCCGCAACAGCAGCAGGGCAGCGGCGAGCAGCAGGTGGGCACCCATCCCTCCACGTGGCCCCGAGCAGGGTCCGGCAGGCTGGGGCTATCGTGCCGGAGTCAGCAACCACAGAGCCAGCGCCTTCCTGCCTGCTTGCGCCGCCCCCACTTCGCTTCCCCCCCCCTCCGGCACCCACTGTGCTGGGGAACCGGCCAGCACAGCTGTCCTCTCTTCCTGCAAAGGGCAGTGGGGATGTTGCTCAAGGCAAGCTGTCCTCAAGCGTCACCCGTCCTTCTCATGCCTGGCCCGCCCCAGCCCTCATGGCACCACAGCTTGCCGGCCTTGCTGTGGTCACCTGGGGGGGCTGCAGGAGCACCCACCAGCCCTGGGCGGATGAAGGCTGTCAGGGAAAGCCCGCAGGCTGCAGGCACTGGCAGCACCCAAACCTAGGGTGTTGGAAGTGAAACCCCTGGGGGTGTCTCCAGGCTCCCCCCGGCCAGGGAAGGCTGCAACCATGGGAAGGGGAAGCTCTCGACCACAAGCCTCACATGGGAAAGGGAGGAAGAGTGGGGCTTCACCGGGTTTCAGCTGGAGAAGGGCTGACGTGAGGACAGAGACGTGGCACTGGGCAGGCAGGACCCAGTTTAGTCTTTATTTGACTCAGATGAGGAAGGGGGCGCGGTTGGGGGGGGCCGGGGGACCCCCCTGCCCAGAGCAGCGCACACAGCAGGAGACAGGCATAGCGGGGCCAGCCAGGGCTGCCATCTCACCGATCCACTTCCCCAAAGACGATGTCTTGCGTGCCTGGGGGAGGGAGAGAGGGGTTAGGGCATGATCAGCCCCCCAGAACAAGAAAGGAGCCCCCCGATAGCTGTGGGAGCCCCCAGCCCCAGGAAGGAACATACCGATGATGGCCACGACGTCTGCCAGCATGTGGCCCTGTGACATCCGATCCAGACCAGCCTGAAGCAGAACACAGGGACCCCCATCAGCCCACAGTCCCACCTCCAGAGTACCCCCGAGCACCCATCACCCTGGCCCCAGGCCTGCCGAGGTGGGAGGGGGATGGCTCTGTCTCCCAGGTTTGCACAACAGCAGAGCGGCCAAGTGGGGCCCAGCCCAGCTCACCGCTTCCGGAGTGGGTGCCATGCTGGCAGCAGGGCCCACTGCCCCCTCCCTGCAACTGGGGGCAGGCAGGGGAGGGGATGCTGCCCCTGCCAGCACAGCATGGCAGGGAGGAGTGGGGGAAGTGGTCAGTTATCAGCAGAGAACAAAACCAGCTGTAGTGGCAGAGGCACAGGAGGCAAGTTGAGGTCCCAGAGGGACCCCAGGGGACATACAGGTGGTGGCCCACAGACCCCTGCTCCAGCCCACCATGTTGGGGAGCCCAGCACAGAGAGAGGGAAAGAAAGCTCATCCCAGGCTGCGCTTGTTCCCTCCAGCCCAAATCCCACCCTCGCTGTGGGCCCCAGCACGGCAATGCCGCCGGCCGCCCCAGCCTCCCCTACCAGGTGAGCGAATCCAGGTGCCTTGATCTTGCAGCGGTAGGGGCGGCTACTGCCATCCGAGACAAGGTACACGCCGAATTCACCCTGCAAGGATGTGGGGACAGGGTTGGTGACACTGGCAGGAGGCTGAGGTTCTGTCTCCCAGCCGCAGCATCCAGCCCTCAAACACTGGTCTGGTGTGACAGCAGAGTCCTGGGGACAGGACAGCCCACCCAGCCAGTGACAGGACCACCACGATGTCCCCAAGAGCATCACAGGGGAGCCAGAACACCCTTCACCGTGCCAGAACCCACTTCCCCCATAACACCATGAGAAGTAGCACCTTGGGGGCCTCGATGGCCGTGTAGGTGGCTCCGGGGGGCACCTGGTAGCCCTCCGTGTAGAGCTTGAAGTGATGGATCAGTGACTCCATGGAGGTCTGCGGAGAGAGGAGGGTGCTGTCACGGAGGATGTGTGGTCAGGTGCGGGCAAAAAACGCTGCCCATCTCCTGCCTGTGCCTCATCAGCTGGTGATAGGGAGCAAAGCATGAGAACCGGGGTGGTAGCTGCGTTCACATGGCCACTGGCCATAACAAGCACGTGGGATGATGAGGAAGGGCAGCTTCCAGATCTCCTCTGTGACAGCCCCTGCCTTCACCAGGGTGGTTTTTCGGCCCAGCTGGGCTGGGCCTGGCAGAGCCACAGAAGGGAGATCCCCTCCCACAGCACAGGGCTGGACCACCACAGGGCTCAGGAGCAGCTTCAGCTGGCAACAAACCTGCCCCCAGTGCAAAACTGTCCTTCCTGCCCACACGCTGCCAGACCAGGCAGGGACAGTAGGCAGGAGGCCAGGAAGTCCCCAGCTGAGCTGGGGGACGGATGCAGCAGCAGATAACACTGGCAAAATCCTCAGCACAAGCATCTGACACACCAAACCGCATTTCCTGCTCACCAGCGCCGACGTGCAGCCGGCAGCAAGGCCTGGTGGGGGAAGTAAGTGCGTTTACCTTCATCTCTGCCCGCTTTGGAGGGGAGATTTTGGCATCATCTACTTTGATCTCCCCCTCAGGCATCTTGTTGAGGCACTGGAGGATGATACGGAGGGACTGTCGCATCTCTTCCACACGGCACAGGTACCTGTGGGACCCAGAAGCCGCTCAGCTCGGGGCCTGCGCCCTGTGTGGTGGGCACCCCGTGGGGAAGCCGCAGCCTCACCACAGGCCCATGGAGAAGGCGTGACCCTGCCAAGGCCTCCCATAGGCCCCAGCAGAGCCGGCATGTGATGTACCTGTCGTAGCAGTCGCCCCGGGAGCCGATAGGGACGTCGAACTCCACCTGGTCATAGACGTCGTAAGGCTGGGTCTTGCGCAGATCCCAGTGGATCCCTGAGCCCCGGAGCATCACCCCACTGGGTGGAGGGAGGTGGGTGAGCAGCCCACCCAAAGCAGGGGCCCCAGCCCACACCAGCTCCGGGCCCTCCCCATGCCCCAAAGCAGACCCTGACACAGGGGAAAGCAGCCATGCATCCACAGCCCTGAGCAGCAGCCACAGGAGGATGGCTACAGCCAGGCAGGACACACAGTCACAGCTCCTGCCACGCTGTGGCCACCAGATGGCACTGCCCTGACAGTCAGCAGTGTCATCGGTCCCGAAAACGGCTCTGGGCTGAGACCTTTGGACTCAACCCCAATTCTTCTGGGGGAGACAACACAGGTGGGCAGTGGCAGGAGGCTGAGCCCCCCACCCAGGTGTCCCCAGGAGCCACCGGACCCACCTGAACCCATAGTTCAGAGCCTCCTCCGCTGTTATCACCCCAATGTCGACTGTGCGGTTCTTCCAGATGCGGTTGTTTGTGAGCATCTGCAAGCAGCAGGGCATTAGTCACCTGTTCCCCACACCAGCTGCCTCTCCCCGATTATGCACCCTCTTTCCTGACCCATGTCACCTTATCACCACTGCTGCAGGAGGAATAACCCTGTGCTGGCTGTGCCCAGGGGACAGGCAACGCGAGACCCCAGCCCTCAGGGTGCTGGGAAATGGGGACTGTCCATCTCTCCCACGTTTTGAGCAGAAGCCTGGCTCCCATCCTGCCTCACCTCCTCCACCTCGTCTATCCGCATGGAGAAATTCTTCACGAACTCGTAGATGTCATCCATCAGTCCCAGGGGCAGGTCCTGCATGGGGGGGGAGAGGGAGGTGAGCCCACGCACGGCCAGTGGCACTGGGGACGCGGGCAGGGAGACACCAGAGGGGCCATCACCCATGCAGGGACACCCGGCACATCCCTGCCAGACCAGAGGGGCTTTGCAGGGAGCCGGGGCACAACACAGCTGCCCTTACCTGGTGCACCCCGCCAGGACGGATGTAGGCAGCATGCATCCGTGCCCCCGAGACCCGCTCGTAGAACTCGAACATCTGCAGGGACAGAGGAGAGCCCACTGCTCCACAGCACGACCCCATGGGCAGCACCGAGCCTCAAATCCGACCCCCTGGTACGGCCACGCTGCCCTTTACCTTCTCTCTCTCCTCAAACATCCAGAAGAAGGGGGTCATGGCCCCAATGTCCAGCGCATGCGTGGTCACAGCCATGATGTGGTTGAGCAGCCGGGTTATCTCCGCGAAGAGAACTGGGGTCAGAAGGGGCACAGGGGGGTGAGCACCTCCGGCCCTGCGCCCCCCCTGCGGAGGGGGAACGGGGGCTGAGCCCCCAGAAAGCTGAGAGCTACGAGCCCTCAGCAGGGCAGGCAGAAGCACCTGCTTCTGGGACGGGAGCTGGAGCCCCCACAGAAAAGGTAAGGGGATGCATGGGGACACCCTCACCTCGGATCCACTGAGCCCGCAGAGGTGGGCGGATGTTGAGCAGCTTCTCCACGGCCAGGGAATAGGCCTGCTCATTGCACATCATGGAGACGTAGTCAAGACGGTCGAAGTAGGGCAGTGCCTGCCAAAAGAAACAGCCTTGAGCACTGGCTGCTGGCACCTACAGCTGGGCAGCAAAGACCTGGGACCACTAGGAGTGCTTGGAGACTTCACCACAGCCAGGGAGCATCGGGATGCAGCCCCCAGGCACAGCATGCTCAGGAAGCATCAAGTACAACAGCAGCCATGAAAGCAGCCCAGAAGCTACAGCACCGGGCTGGAGCGGACACATGGATGGCTCTGCCTTGGGATAAGACTTGAAGGAAGGCAGACAATGTCCCTCTGCGAGAGTTTTCCAGCTCATAGATGCAGTGAGGGCCCTAATCCTGCACCCTTGGCACACAACAGCTGAGAACCATCTCTGCCACGCAGCTGTCACGGTGCTGCCTCAAGCCGCAGCGGCCAGACAAGGCAGCGCTCCCCCCCAGCCCTGGGCTATTTCAAGCTCCATTTCTCCCGCTGGCACAAACATTAAACCCGATCAGGACAATAAATCAGCAGGGTCTGTTTACAAACACTGCTGCAGACCCTGACAGGCAAATAAATCCCCTCCCAGTGCACCGAGGAGGCTGTTGATGTATCTGATCAGACAGCTGCAGACAGACAGACACCAACAGCCACTCATGTCCTAGTTTTCTCACCCTAAAAGGACACCCCTCGCTCTCCCCACAGACAGACACCAGACCCCAGGACGGGGAAGCACTGGGAGCCCGCTGTGCCTTACCTGGAGGTACGTCTTGTACTCGATGAGCTTCTCGGTGCCTCGGTGCAAGAGGCCAACGTGGGGGTCACACTTCTTCACCGTCTCCCCACTCAGCTCCATGACCAGCCGCAGGACCCCATGGGCAGCTGGGTGCTGGGGTCCAAAGTTTATGGTCAAACTGGAGACCTTTTTGTGAGCCACAGGGTCCTTGTCTGCTCGGGGAAGGAAAGAGGAGAGTTGGGCAGGGAGGAACATCCACCCCCAGAAGCACCGCTGCCTTGAGCGCCCTCGGCCTTTTCTGGCAGCACGGACGCTAGACAGATGTCCAAGCCGAGCTCAGTGTTTGGCCGGACATCAGGAACATGGTGTCCCAACCACAAGCTCCTGTCTCAGCCCAACGCAAGACCCCTGGGACAAGTCCAGGGGCCTCCCAGGAGGCTCAGCCTGGGCTGGCCACTCTTCCCAGAGCACGGGGAGCCAGACGGCTTCCCAATGCTGCATGGCACCATACACCTACACCCCCTGAGACCCAGGCACCCACGAGACACTCAGGACAACAAGGCAGCCCTGAGCATCCAGTGAGCTCCAGTCTGGCCCCAGGCACCCACCAAGCAGCAGCCCTGCATATCCAGGGGCCCAGGATATGCACAGCAGACCTCCACAGCACCCACTGGGCTCTTGCTCCAGCCACGGGTACTTCCCCTGAGTCCCAGGCCCCAGTGGGCATTCAGTGAGCCCCAGACTGACCCAGGACAGCCCCTGGCCCCTGTGACCCCAAAGCTGATATCCACCGAGCCCCCACGAGGTCCTGAGTGCCTCCTGGACAGCCCTGAGCACCCACAAGGAGTCCAACTGGCTCCGGAGCCCACTGAGCATCCCCCAATGTCCCCCAACAACCCCTCAGGGCTCCCTCGGAGCATCAGGGCCCCTCCAGGGCCCACCCAGGGCACCTGACACCCCCCCATGGCCTCAAGATCCCCTCCAGGGCCTGCCCAAGGACCTCAGGGCCCCCCCCTGCCCCCCCCCCCAGGGCCTCAGGGCAACCCCCAGGGCCTCGACTCCCCCCTGAAGGGACCACCAAGAGCACCTGACACCCCCCCAGGGCCTCGGCCTCCCTCCTCAGGGGCCTCCCCAGGGCCTCGGGGCTACTCCAGGGCCCCCGGCACCTTCCCAGAGCCTCGCCCACCCCCCTCC
>NW_010972655.1:307022-309489 GCF_000737465.1 Haliaeetus leucocephalus
AGCCGCGCAGCCGCCGCCGCCCGCAGCCCCGAAGGTGCCCGCAGCCTGCCCAGCACCCGCAGCGCCGCCATCTTGCCCTTGGCACTGCGCATGCGCGCCCCTGCCCTCACCGCTGCGAAGGGGGCGGGGCCGGGCGCCATGCTTGGGGAGGGCAGGCGAATCCCTGCTGTGCCGCCATATTGACCGTGGGCAGCTCCGCCGCCATCTTTACTAAGGGAAACAGCCGGGAAATGGCCGCTAGGGCCGCTGCCATCTTTGTGCCGGGCATAGGCCGGCGGCGGGATGGGGAGTCCCGTGGGGATGGACACGGGGACGGAGGGGACAGGGATGGGGACAAGGATGGGGACAGAGGGGAGAGGGGACAGAGGGGACAGGGATGGGGACAAGGATGAGGACAGAGGGGACAGGGGCAGGGGGGACAGAGTGATGGGGACAGAGGGGACAGGGCGAGCAGGATGCACATGGTTAACGAGGAGTGGGGTGTCTTGGAGTGATGGTGGGGGGACACGTGTCCCTGCTTGGGGACCACGGCAGCCAGAGGTGGCCCCTGTCCCTTCTTGTGACACCCCCAGTGCCCCCAAGTGGGTGCTGGGGGGGGACAACAGGTACCAGGGTGCCATGTGGGTGGTGGGGCTGGGGGGTGACCAAAATTGTCCTGTGTCCACTCCAGCCAAGCCGCACCCCCAGCCCCCACCCTTGGGGAGTTCCCAGGCTCTGGCATCTGGGCTCGCCCCCCCTCCTGGGGGACACGGGGACCATCCTGCTGTGCCAGCACCCTCCACGTCCCCTGCCCCCCCCCCCACGTCCTCACAACCACGGGGTCATGGCGGCTCCCGCAGCCTTGCCCTGCGTCACTGTCCCCAGTGACGCCAGCAGCCGCCCGGCCCCCACGTCACGGCTGTTCCTGACCCGGCGTGAGTCACGGTGGCCGTGCGAGCTGATGCTGTCCAGATGCTGGCTGCTGGCAACCCCTCCTCCCGGCACAGGGCCACCCTGCTGGGGCTGGATCCGGCCACAGGCCAGGAGGCTGAGCCAGGAGGAGCCTCCTGTGCTGAGCCCCTGCCGGCACCCAAGGGTGCCCCACGGCCCGGACCCCAGACCTGTGGGGGATGCTGGAGCTGGGAGACACTGGAGCTGGGCAACACTGGAGTTGGGGGGATGCTGAAGCCAGCAGATGCCAGAGGTGTCGGATGTTGCTCGTGGCAGATGCCAGAGGAGGCGGATGTCGGCCAGAGCAGATGTCAGCTCCCAGGGATGCCGGTTGTGCCGGATGCCAGAGCCAGCAGATGCCGCAGCCCATGGGATGCCGGCTCTGGCGGATGCTGACTGTGGCAGATGCTGCTGCCCAGCGGATGCTGCACATACAGGCTGCCAGCCATGGCAGGTGCCCAGGCTGTGGTGGGCTCCGTGCCCCACTGGTGGCACCGCTCCTGGGCACGGGTGGGTGCCGGGCAGGTGCTGTCCCAGCCAGGCCCGGCTGTGGTGCCGGTGGGGTCCCATGGGTGCAGCCGAGCACCGCTGTGGTGCTGGTACAGAGGCCCTTTGTGCAGCGGCGCCGGGTGCTGCCGGCTCCCTTTGTGCAGGGCCGCGTCACCCTGTTGTTCTCCCGGGGATGGCGGGGATGGCACTGGCACCAGCACCCACACAGCAGCACCCAGTGCCACACAGGGCACCCCCAGACAGGGGTGCTGGGGGGTGACGGGGCAGGAAGGGTGGCTGGGCCCAGCCCCCCATTCCGAGAAAGGAGGAAGCAGGATGCGGCCCGTGTCCTGCCTGGCCGGGCTGGGGGCCAGGAGGTGACTCGGGGTGTGTGACACAGCGGGTGGCCCTGCTGGGAAATGTGGACACAGGGAGGGGACGGAGGGGCTGAGGCTGGATGCGCTGGGATGGAGGGAACAGGGAGGGGTGAGGAGGAGGAGGAGGGATGAAGGAGACAGGCAGGGATGGGGATGGGGATGGAGCAGTGGGGTATTAGGGGGCAGAGGGTGCTGCAGGGTGGGGGAGCACCCCGGGGTGTCCCCAGCCCGGTGCTCACCCTGGGCACACCACAGTCACCCCTGGCAGGTGCCCACACTGACCCCGGGCTCTGCCGTCCCAGCGAGGGGGTCCCAGTGCAGGGGTCTGGGCGAGGAGCTCTTGGCGAGGGGATGCTGGTGCGGGGGTCCCGGCAAGGGGATCCTGGCGAGGGGGTCCGGGTGCTGGGTCCTGGTGCAGGGGTGCTGGTGAGGGGGTCCCGGTGCGGGTGTCCCAGCGAAGAGGTCCCAGCGAGGGGATGCTGGCGAGGGCATCCCTGAGCGGGGGTCCCAGCGAGATGCAGGAGCCTGGGCGAGGGTGTCCTGCCGAGGGGATGCCGGTGCTGGGGTCGCGGCAAGGGGATCCCGGTGCGGGGCATCCCCCGGCCCGGCCCTGCTCCCGGGGGACCAGGCTCTGCCTTCCCGGAACGGCCCGGGGGGGCCGGGGCCACCCC
>NW_010972655.1:309499-315540 GCF_000737465.1 Haliaeetus leucocephalus
CGCCGGGGCAGCCCCGCTCCGCCCCGCCCGCCCGGGGCCGCCTCTCCCCCCCGTTAAAAGGCGCGGGCAGAGCCGGCGAGACCCACTGTCGCCTCCCGCTGTCGCGGTGTCGCGGTGGTGTCGCGGTGCCCGGGCCATGCGCCGCGCGCTCCTGGCGCTCCTGGTCGCTGCTGTCGCTGCCGTCGGGGCCGCCCCCGGTCCCGCGTGTCCCGTCACGACACCGGACGAAGCCGGGACACGGTCCCGCGTGGGGCCGGCCCCGAGGAGAGCCAAGGTACGGCCGGACCGAGACACGGCGGACCGGGATGGGCTGGGACCGGGACGGAGCGGGGTGGACAGGGATGGGCTGGGATAAGGATGGACAAGGATGGACCGGGACATACCAGACCGGGGTGGACCGGGCCGGGCCGGGCCAAGGATGGACAAGGATGGATGGGGACACACCGGACCAGGACAGGACGAGACTGACCGGGATCGGCTGGGACCGGGATACACCAGACCTAGACGGGCTGGGCCAGGGGCGGGCCGGGCCGGGCTCCCCCTCCGCCTCCCGGGGCATCGCCGGGACCCGCCCCGAGGGGGCGACCGGGGCCACAGGCGGCCGGGACCCTGCGAGGTGTGTGGGGGGGAACAGGGGACGGGGGGGGGCGCTGGTACCGAACCCACAGACACCGGGGTGCACTGAGCTGGCATGGGCACGGTGCTGGGGGCACCGGCACGGGGTGGGTGGGGGGTGCTGGGGGGCACCGGGATGCCGGTCCCCTGCCCCAGTGCCCCGCTTCCCCGCAGCGCTTTGCCTCGGTGCCGCGGTACGTGGAGATGCTGGTGGTGGCGGACGAGTCAATGGCCCAGTTCCATGGCGCCGGGCTCCGGCGGTACCTGCTGACGGTGCTGGCGGCGGCCGCCCGGTCCTTCCGGCACAGTAGTCTGGGCAACGCGGTGGAGCTGCGGGTGACGCGGCTGGTGGTGCTGGGCCAGGGTACCCCCGGGCCCCCCACCACTCCCAACGCTGCCCAGATGCTCCGCAACTTCTGCCAGTGGCAGAAGGGGCTCAACGTCCCCAACGAGGACAGTCCCCTCCACTTTGACACCGCCATCCTCTTCACGCGGCAGGTGTGTGTGGGGTGACAGCTGGGGGGTTGCTGGGGGGCTCCAGGAGTGCTGCAGGGCTGTTTGGGGTCCCTGCAGGGTTGTTGGGAGCTGGCAGGGTCCCTGGGTGTCCCCCAAGGTGTTTGGGTGCTGGCCAAGCCCCTGGGGTGTCCATGGGTTTCAGGGCTGGTGGGGTCCCTGGGGCCCATCCCAGGGAGTTTGGGTGCTGGCTGGGTTTGTAGGTGTCCCCAAGACCCTCCCCACACACCCTGCCTGCCACCAGGACCTGTGTGGGGCAGCCACCTGTGACACACTGGGCATGGCTGATGTGGGCACCATCTGTGACCCCGAGCGGAGCTGTGCCATCGTGGAGGACGACGGGCTGCAGTCAGCATTCACGGCTGCACATGAGCTGGGTGAGCAGCAGGAGCCTGCGGGGCTGGGGGTGGGGCGCTGCCACCCATGATTGCCCCTAGGGCTGACACCACCATCCCCCGGCACAGGCCACATCTTCAACATGCTGCATGACACCTCCCAGCCCTGCCGGGAGCTGAACAGCCGCTCTGGAGCCACCCGCCGCGTGATGGCTCCTGTCCTCTCCTCACTGGAGCCTGGTGAGATGTGGTCCCCATGCAGCGCCCACTTCATCACCGACTTCTTGGACAACGGCCATGGTATGACCCGGCACAGGTGGTCTCAGTGCAGGGGGTCCCAATACCCTCAGGGACCCCTGGTGCAGCGGTGCCGTGTCCCCGCAGGTCAATGCCTACTGGACAAGCCTTCGGAGTGGCTGCAGCTGCCCTCGGTGCTGCCAGGCAGCATCTACCCGGTGCTGCGGCAATGCCAGCTTGCCTTTGGGCCCGACTCGCGGCACTGCGGTGACCTGCAGCCACCCTGCGCCTCGCTGTGGTGCACCGGCCGTGTCAGCGGCCGCTCCGTCTGCCAGACGAAGCACTTCCCCTGGGCTGACGGCACTCCATGTGCGCCGGGCAGAGTCTGCATGGATGGGCTCTGTGTCGGCATCAGCCACATGCAGAAGCTCACCGTGAGTCCCAGTGGGGCAGCGTGGGGTGGGTGGTGGGGTGGGCACTCACCTGCCAGTAGCGGGGTTTGACCCCCCCATTGCGTTTTCTGGCTGCAGACACCTGTGGATGGCGGATGGGGACCATGGGGACCGTGGGGTGGGTGCTCACGGACCTGCGGTGGTGGCGTCCAGCTCTCCCACCGCAACTGCACCGCGCCAGCACCTCGCCACGGTGGCCAGTACTGTGAGGGCAAGCGCACCCGCTTCCAGTCCTGCAACGTGGAGGAGTGTCCTGGCAGCACCCGTGAGTGGGGCTGGTGGCGGTGGGGGAGAGCAGGGTTATCACTGGTCCCTGGCATGGGCTGTGGGGGTGGCTGGGGGCTGCCGCCAGTGCTGACTGTGCCCCACTGCTGCCGGCAGCCCTCACCTTCCGGGAGGAGCAATGTGCCACCTACAACCATCGCCCTGACCTTGTCAGGGGGCTCCTGGCCCCCCAGGACTGGGTGCCACGCTACAGCGGTGTCTCCGAACAGGACCAGTGTAAGCTGATCTGCCAATCCCAAACCCTGGGCTACTACCATGTGCTACAGCCGAGGGTGAGTGTCCCCCCACCTGCCGGGCGCCCCAGGATGCCTCCGGCAGGTGCTGAGACTGTGCTGTGCCGCAGGTGGCTGACGGGACACCCTGCTCCCCTGAGAGCACAGGGGTGTGTGTGCAGGGTCGCTGCATCCCCGCTGGTTGTGACCGCATCATCGGCTCCAAGAAGAAGTTTGATAAATGCATGACGTGTGGCGGTGACGGCTCTGGCTGCACCAAGGTCTATGGCTCCTTCACCAAACCCCAGTAAGCACCTCAGCAGTGGTAGGGGGGTGGGGGGGATGCCACCTGTGGGCTGCCATCATCCCCCCCCTCCAACCCCGCTGTGCCCCGCAGCTATGGCTACAACGACGTGGTGACCATCCCGGCGGGTGCCACACACCTCCTGGTCCGGCAGATCTCAGCGGCAGGCAGCGAGGACATCTTCCTGGCACTGCGGCGGCCGGCCGGTGGCTCCCTGCTCAATGGCGGCTACGTCCTGGTGCCCTCCCCAACTGATGTGGTGCTGGCAGGCGGCGTGACCCTGCGCTACAGCGGTGCCACAGCGGCCACCGAGATGCTGACAGGCCGGGGGCCGCTGCGCGAACCGCTGGTGCTGCAGGTGCTGGTGGTGGACGAGCAGCACCCACCGCGCTTGAAATACAGCTTCTTCGTGCCCCGGGCACAGAGACACCCGTCGGCAGCCTGGGAGAAGCAGAAAGCTGAGATCCTGGAGATCCTCAGGAGCCGCCAGCGACACAAGTAGCGGCATGAGCCTGGCTGGGACGTGGCTCTGCCAGAGTGATCCCAGCGGCCACTGCAGCGCCTATTTATTTGGTTATTTATTGCCCACCAGGAGCGGGGGCACCGTCCATGGGATGGCATTGCGCAGCCCCTCAGCAAAGCCCTGGCGGGCTCATGCCATGCATGGGACCAGCCGCAGTGCAGGTAACCACATCTACCTCAGCCCCTCCATGGGCAGAGTGGGGTGACCCCCTGGGCAGGCCCCAGGGCCGCCCCCTCCCCAGCTGCAGCCCCCCCGCCGGCACAGCCACCCAGCTGTAATTTATTGCAGTGCCGTTATTTAAAGCTATTTATGGAGCCAGCTAGCATGGTGTGTGGTGATTGGCATGGTGGTGCCAGGCACCGCAATGTCCCTCGGGCGCAGCTGCATTGACTCTCCGTTACTGCTCCCAGCACAGTCCCAGCATCTTTCCCTGGCATCTTCCCCCCCCCACCCCCAGGGTGCCACCAGCGCTCCCCAAGAACAGGCCACCACCAGCCTTGCCCAGAATGGGACTTTATTGGGTGCCTCCTCCCAGCTGTGTGCAGCCCCCCAGGGTGGCCAGAGGTCTGTACCTGTCTCTCGAGACGGCAGCCAGAGCTGCTGGCACACAGGGCCCTGCTGCCAGCCTGCTCTGAGACATCCCGGGGTGGACAATCCTACCCCGCTGCACTCCAAGGACAGCGGGGCCAGGCACCCACTCTGCCGGAAAGCCCCAGGAGCTCGTTGCTGCACTGGCTTGGTGCTGCCAGGGAAATGCCCTGGCTTTGGGGGCAGCCAATTCACCCCTGGGTGGGCAGAGGGCTCACGTGGCCGGGCACGGAGGCAGTGAAGCTCAGTCACGGCTTCGCATCCCGGCATGAAGCTGTCATCGGTGTGTTTCCAGCATCCTCTCACGTGCCAAGTACAGGGAGCTCAGACATAGCGGCTGGGCAGGGGGCTGTACATGGGACCCGTGCCTGGGGCGGTGCTGCAGCTCCAGGGGAAGAGCCAGCAGAGCACGAAACCTGGCCAGAGGGAAGGGGAGAGGCATGAACCGTGCTGGGATCCCTGGCCCCAGCCCCACAAAACTCCCCGGCCCCACGCACCTCGCCCGAACACCTCCCGCAGCAGCACCAGTTTGGGTTTCAGGGGACGTGGCCCCTCCCGGTTCATCTCCTTCAACCCCCGATTGCGGAGCTGCTCCAGGGGCGTCTTGTCCGTGATGATCGACACGACCTGGGGGTAACGGGGTTGTCACTGCCAGCACACAGCCACCCCTGCTCATGCCGGTGCACCCCCCCATCCCCGGCTTGTGCCTGTGCTCCCAGCCACCACCTCTGCCCCACTAACCTGATCATAAAACACGACGGTGACAAAGGCTCCGAAGAAGAGGGACTCTAGCAGCAGGATAATGCAGTGAGCCCTGGGAAGGCAGGGGCGGGTCAGAGCGGGGCCAGGGGCCGGAGTCGACATGGGGCAGCCCAGAGCCCATCCCTGCTGCGCCCAGGGCAGGCCCAGGGTCCCAACATGGCGCCGCCACCCTGGCCCTCCCCTCCTGTTGCAAGCTCCTCTGCAGAGGAGGGAGACGGGACCCCCACGCTGCCCCCACTCACGTCTGGACACGGTTGTTGGCAACATCTCCTCCCGCTGCCATCCCTGCCGGGCTCCTGCCCACCGGTCCCAGCCAGGCGGCCAGCACCAGTCCTGCAGCGTAGAGACTAGCCAGCCCTGGCACAGAGCAAGCAGTGAGTGTGTGGGCAGCAAGCACCCTCCCCGACCCACATCACATCCCCCCAGAGCTGCCTGCTGCCATGGGGCTGGGCACCCTGACAGGCCCCTGGGAGCCCCCAGCCTCACCAGGCCATCCCCAGCAGTGGGTGGGTGTTACCCAGCCCTTCACCCACCCCATCACCCACCTCCTGCCCACAAGAAGCCCCAGGAGTGGGGCTGCCCCACAGGGAATGGGGACCCCCGCACGAGCACTCACCGGCGTAGAAGAGGAACTGTATGAAGTATTTCTGGTTTAACTCCCCGACGCAGTTGTTGATCCTATGGATGGATAGACAGACGGGTGATGGGTGTCTTGCTGTCCCTGGTCCCCTCTCGGAGCACTCTCCGGTGCCCAGGGACTGGAACGAGCCGTGGCAGAGCCCCTCGTGCCCCGGCACGAGGCCGTGCCGAAGGTGCCTACCAGGGGCAGTGGTGGTCCATGCGGCGCACACAGCGGTGGCAGATGCGGCAGTGGTGGGCGCGAGGCGGTCGGTATGCCTCGCAGCGGTCACACACCGTCCAGTCCTCCTGGCTCTGCTGGGACGGTGCTCAGCGGGGACCGGACGCCGGGGTCGCTCCCGGCTGAGCGGGGCCGCAGCGCAGCCCCTCACCCCCATCTCGCCCCACCGGACCCCCCGGCCGCCCCCTCGGCTCCCCGGCCTCACCCGCTCGGGCTTCCGCGGGGCCGCACTGCGCAGGTCGGAGAAGTCGATGGCCGTGTCGGGGAGGGGAACTACGCCTGGGGGGCGGCGGAGAGGGGGGGGTAAGGTGAGCACCCCCCTCGCCGGGACGCAACGGCACAGCCACCCCCGCAGC
>NW_010972655.1:315959-327861 GCF_000737465.1 Haliaeetus leucocephalus
CCCCGGCCGTGACGTCGATAGCAGGGGCGGGACCAACACGCGGAAGGGGGTGCGGTGGCGTGCGCGGTTGCCGCGGCAACGGAGCGGGGAGGAGCTTGAGGTGGACACGCCCCATTGGGCGGCCCCACGAGGAGCCCCGCCGCCCGTCACCCAGCCGGCGCCCCGGGATCCCGCAGCCCCCCCCGGCCCCCGCCTCCCCTTCCGGCCACTCACCCGGGCTCCCCCTGTCCTTCCCAGCACCCCGAGGGGCCCTCCGCCCGCTCCCCTCAAGGCCCGTGGGGCCGCGTCCCCCTTTACCACCCCCAGCCGGGACCCGCGGGTCCCAGCCTGCCCCAGGGACCTGGGTGACACCACCCCGGCCCCCCCTGCCTGAGCGGGGCCCTATCCCCACTCTGACCCCGCCCTCTGACCCCGCCCGCCGGAACCGCCGCCGGGGGGGAGACACGGGACGTGCTCCCGAACGGCCCCTTTAACACCTGTCACGTCAGGGAGGCTCCGCCCCCTCTCGTCACCACGGCCCACCCCGCGCGCTCGCTCTCTCTTTCCCCGTTCCAAGATGGCGGCGGCAGCCGGGCGGCACTGAGGTGTTCCCGACGCCCGCAGGTACCGGGGCGGGGTCCGGGCGGGGGGGTCCGCGGCGTCCGGAGCTCCCCGCGCCGCGGGCCTGCCCCTTCCCTTTCTCCGCAGCGCCCTGCCATGCGGCCCGGCCCCCTCGACGCCCCCAGCCGCCCCCGGTGATCCGGGCCCCCCGGTGGTCCGGGCCGGGCCCCGCCATGCTGCGGCGGCTGCTGGAGCGGCCCTGCACGCTGGCCCTGCTGGTCGGCTGCCAGTTCGCCTTCGTCGCCTACTTCTCCCTGGGGGGGTTCCGCAACCTCACCTCCCTCTTCGGCCGCGCCGCCGGGCCCGTCTTCGACTACTCCCGCACCCACGACGTCTACGCCAACCTCAGCCGGCTCCTGCCCCGCCAGCCCGCCCGCCCCGACCCCGCGCAACCCCTGCCCTTCTGCCCCGAGCGATCGCCCTTCCTCGGTGAGTGCGGGGCCGCTGCCAGCAGCCCCGCCCGGGCGCGGGGAAGGGGAGGGTTATGCCCGGCCCTGCCCACGGTGGAGCCGCGAAAGCGGCCGTGGAGGGGGGGGATCCCGGGAGCTGTCGGGGCAGGGACCGGCCACCCTGCCCCAGGGGAAAGAACTCCCCCCAGGGAAAAAAACCACCCCGGGGAAAGAACCGTGTCCCTCCCCCCGCCCTGGGGGAAGAACCGGCCCTGCAGCTGCCAGCCCAGACTGACCAGCTGGGCAGGCAGGGCCCGTTTGGGGAGGCTCCCGAGGTTTGAGGCAGGGGGGAGCGGCCCTGGGGATCTGTGCTCCCCCTCGTGGGTGCTGTCCCCGCCACCCCACGCCAGCCCCCTGCCTCCCCCACGCAGTTGGCCCGCTGACGGTGAGCTTCAGCCGGGTGCACACGCTGGAGCAGATCCAGGCGAAGAACCCGGCGGTGCGGGAGGGCGGCCGGTACCAACCCTCCACCTGTGAGTCCCGGTCCCGCACCGCCATCATCATCCCCCACCGCAACCGTGAGACCCACCTGGGCCACCTGCTCTACTACCTGCACCCCTTCCTGCAGCGTCAGCAGCTCCAGTATGGCATCTATGTCGTGCACCAGGTGAGTCCGGCGGGCGCCGGCGGCTTTGCTGGGCTCGTGCCAAGGGCCGTTGCTGCCAGCCCCCTCTCCCCGCAGGCGGGCAACTCCACCTTCAACCGGGCCAAGCTGCTGAACGTGGGGGTGAAGGAGGCTCTGAAGGACGAGGAGTGGGACTGCCTCTTCCTCCATGATGTCGACCTCATCCCTGAGAATGACCACAACCTCTACATCTGCGACCCCTGGAACCCCAAACACGTCTCCATTGCCATGAATAAATTCGGATATAGGTGGGTGACCACGGCTGGGAGTGAGCTGGGAGTGAGGGGACCGGCCCCGGCCCTGGCTCAGTGTCTGTCCCCCCTCTTGCAGCCTGCCATACCCCCAGTACTTTGGGGGGGTCTCGGCTCTCACCCCTGACCAGTACATGAAGATCAACGGCTTCCCCAATGAGTACTGGGGCTGGGGCGGCGAGGACGATGACATCGCCACCAGGTAGGATGCCACGAGGACCTGCTGGTCTCACCGTCCCCTGTGTTTGTGACCTGCTGGGAGGCACTGGCTGGTCGCCAGGCCCCGGGACACTGTCGCTGCGTAGGAAGAGCACACGGGGGCCATTGCCACCGCACTGGGGGGGGGACACAGGCAGCGTCCCCAAGCCCTGGCACCTTTGGGTGACGCAGTGGCTCATCTGCAGGGTGCGCCTGGCTGGCATGAAGATCGCCCGCCCACCCATCTCCATCGGCCACTACAAGATGGTGAAGCACAAGAGTGACAAAGGCAACGAAGAGAACCCCCACAGGTCAGGGGGCTGGCAAGGGGTGCGGCGGGGGAGGGCCGGTGGGGGGCTCAGCAGTGATGCTCCCCTTCCCTTGTCCCTTCCAGGTTTGACCTGCTGATCCGCACACAGCGGATGTGGACACAGGATGGGATGAACTCCCTCACCTACACACTGCTGGCCAAGCACCTCCACCCCCTCTACACCAACCTCACGGTGGACATCGGGACGGACCCCCGTGCTGGCCGGGGCCGCAGGGGGCCAGTGCCGGGCCACGAGGGGCAGAGGTACCGCAGCAGCACCAGCCTCTTCCGGGAGGAGATGCTGCGTAAGCTGCCCCAGGATGCTGCGGGCTGGGGGGACCAGGGCCTGTCCTTGTCCCCCCGGCTGCCCACAGCCACCGCGCAGCAGCCACTGGAAGGTAATGGCACCCAGGGCAGTGCCAGCCCCCCACCGGCACCGGGGATCACCCAGCACAGCCCTGAGGCTGCCGGGGAGGGCGATGCCCACCTGGGAAGCAGCACTGGTGTGGCTGTGACACAGGAGGAGGGGATGCTGCCTGCCCGTGGGGACAATCAGAGCCTGCCTCAAGGCACCCACTAGCTGCTGGCCACTGTGGGCCCCAGATGGACTCTGTTCGCCACAACCTGGTGCTGGGAAGGGACCCCCGTCATTTGTGGGGTTGGGGACCTGCTGCTGGGCTGGTTGTGCTGTGGCTTTGGTGGAGAGACTGGGGGGAGCAGCGAGCCATGGGGGCAACTGCCTGGAGAGCTGCTGGCCGTGGGGCCGGTGCCTGGTACTAGGGGTCACCCCTGGAAAGGGGTGCAGGGAGAGCTGGGGTCAGGGTGAGCTGGGGCCCCAGGGGCTCGCCTGACTCAGTCTCCCTGCTGGCTATGGGTGCCTGAAGATGGTTGCAAGCTGCGCTACTGGTGCGCGGTTATTTATTCTATTTATGAGCTGCTCCCTGGACCTTTATAAGGGTTTTTCAATTAAAAAAACACTTTGTCCTACTGCCATGGAGCTGCTGTGTGCCAGGAGGGGACGCAGGGACACTGGGGCTCAGCGCAGCTGCCCCAGCAGCTGCCCACCAGCCACTTTGGCACTGGCGATGCAGTCGTTGACGGAGACGCCGGTGTAGGAGGCCCCGATGAGGCTGAGGGGCAGCCGCTGCTCTGCCAGGAAGCGGTTGATGCGCTCTGCAGGGATGGGGGTGGGCAGTGGGCGCCTCTGTGGGGGCCGGGGGACCCCCAGGCCCCGGCCCCCTCTTACCTATGCGCTGCCAGTGGCCCAGCGTGTACTGGGGGATGCAGGCCTGGAGGACAGGGGGGAGCAGCTGGTGAGCCCTGTGAGACCCCCCAGGACCCCCCTAGGCCCCGCTGCCCTGCAGTGCCATCACCCACCTGGTGCACCTTGACGATAGAGCGGGTCGGGGCAGGCTCCAGGCCCAGCTGCTCCCGCACGGCAACCTGTGCCCGCTGCAGCAGCAGTGTCGGTGCCACCGCCACTGGGTCCCCAAAGCTCTGCCCAAACCAGGCGCCTCCCAGCATCACCTATACAGCACTGGCGGCACCGTTAGCCCCACCCAGATCATCCCTGTCCCCCCCACTCCATCCCCAGCTGCTCACCGTCAACCGCACCGAGGTGGCCCCTGTGCCGTCATGCTGGGGGAAGGCCACCGAGTCGTAGACAATGCCCAGGAGGGAGGCGTCCTCGGAGGAGGGCACCAAGTGCCCGAAGCCCTGGGTGGGAGTGGGATGGGGTCACCCGTGGGTTCTGGGGACACCCTTGGGCACCAGGGGACACCTGTGGGCACCGCTCTCACCGTAACGGGCAGCGCGACACCCTCATACTGCAGGTTCACCACGGCCACTGACACCGTTGGGATGTGCCGCAGCTCCTGCGCCAGTGGCTCCGTCTCGGCAGGCAGCACCTCAGCCAGGGCTGGGAGGAGAGGGGACATCATGGGGGGGGGGGGATAATGCTGTCCTCCTCTCCCCTGCCCTGCAGGAACCCCGGCATCTGGGCACCCCAACCCCTACCTGCAGCCGGGAGGGCGCTGACCACATAGTCGGCCATCACAGTGCCGTCTGCCAGGGTGAGCTGGGGGGAAGGAGAGTGGTGGAAGGGGGCAATGGGAAGAGAACCCAGGTGTCCTGGCACCCCCACCACCAGGGCCCTACCTGCCAGCGGCCATCGGGGTGGCGGCGCAGGCGGTGCAGGGGCGCGTGGCAGCGCAGCTCGACACCGCGCGGGTGCAGGAAGGCCGCCAGGGCCTGGGCCAGGCTCTCCATCCCGCCCCGCAGCGACCACTGGCTCCAGCGCTCAGCCCGCGCCCGCTGGCTCAGCCCTGACTCGGCCCCGCGCTCCTTTCCTGCAGGTGACAATGCCGGTGTTCCCTCATGCCATAGTGATGGCATCGGGGTGTTCCCCCATCGTGTCCCTCTGGCCTGGTGCTCACCGGAGCCCAACGCCAGCCCCAGCAGGACGGATCGCCGGCGCCGCTCGGCCTCAAAAAGTGCGGGAAAACAGGAGCGGATGCTCAGCACTCGGCAGTCCCCAGCGAACACGCCCCGGCATAGGCTGTCCACGGCGATGTCGGCCACCTGCATGGACATGGCAGGGTGAGGCCGGTCCCCGCCTGGCCCCTGCTGGGCCCTGATAAGTCCCTGGCGCTATCGCCCCCACGCAGACGCCCACCTCCTGGCCAAAGCGGCGATGCACAAAGGCGTGCACACTCTCGTCAGGCTCTGTCCCGGCTGGTGCCAGCAGGTCCCGCACCCCGCTCCACAGCAGCGCCCGCGAGAATGGGGGCACCGGCCACAGCAGGCCCCTGGGGACACCGAGGGCTCAGGGCAGGGTGGCCCATGGGTGGCACTGGGGTGGCACTGGGGCAGGCACCTACCCTAGGCCTGAGGGCAGCTTGTGCAGGGCCCCGCCAGTGTAGAGGAAGCGATTCCTGGAAGCCGGGTGGTCCCCAGGGACGGGCAGGACGTCACCCTCCAGGCCGAGCTCGGAGACCTGCGGAGACACAGGCAGGACGGGGCGGGGGACGGGCACGGCAGAGGCCACAGGACCTGCCCTGGGGCAGCCTCAACCGGACCCTGGCACCCATGCAAGGACCCCCAGGCCCCAGCACCCACACAGGGACCCCCTCCAGACCCCCAGCACCCTGGACCAACCCAGGGACACCGCAAGACCCTAGCACCCACCCAGAGACCTTCTGGCACCCTTGCACCCTGCACCAGGGTCCCTCTGGACCACTGCACCCTGGGACCCCTGAGCCCTTGTGCCCCCAGGGACCTAAAACACCCACCCAGGGGCCCTCCCCCAGACCCGAGCACCCACCCAGGGACACCCCCCCCCGAACTCCAGCACCCTGGAGCTGGACCATCAGAGGGGCCCTCCAGACGCCGGCACCCACCCAAGGACCCCTGACCCCAGCCCCCTGCCCAAGAGACCCCCCCCCAAAGCCCCCGCACCCCGAACCAAGCCCCAGGCCCCCCCTACCATGTGGAGGGTGTCGGTGCCCACCACCCCGGCGGGGCGGATGCCCCTGGGCCCGTGCTCGAACACGGCCCCGTCGGCAGTGCGGGTGCTCTGCAGCCACCCCCCCAGGCGGGCGCTGGCCTCCAGCAGCAGCACCTGGGGACACCGCGGTCACCCTGGGGACACCACAGCCGCCCCGGGGACACCGCGGCTGGGGATGCCGGCCCCCCCCGGGGGACAGCCCGGCCCCCGCGGGCTCGGGCCCGGGCCCGGGCTCACCTTGGGCGGGCGGGGGCCGCGGGCCAGGTGGTAGCAGGCGGCCAGGCCGCTGATGCCGCCCCCAACGACGGCCACGGTCGGCGGCATGAGGGACCTGGGCCGGGCGGGTCAGCGGGGGGGGCGAGGCCGTGCTGAGCGCCAGGACACCGACACCCCCGGCCCCGGCCCCTCCCGCCCGCACCTCTCCCGGCGCCCGGGCCGAGCAGGCCCCGCCCCTTCTCCGCGAGTGATGAGGGAGAGGGCGGGGCTAACGACGCGGTGTGCCAATGGCACGACCCCGTTCCCTGACGGACAGGCGCGGGGACCAGGCGTCGGCCCGCTACGGCGGCCGGGCAGGGCCATGCGGCGGCGCGGAACGGCCGGCAAGGCGCCCCGCTAGCGGTGACCTACGCCCCGCCCCGCCCGACAAGCCCCGCCCACGCGCTCGATAACCCGCCCCTCCAGCAATGAGCCCCCGCCCCCGCAGCTCACCCGCCCATCAGCTCTAGGCCCTCCCTTCCTGTAACAGACCCCGCCCCACCTGCTACTAGCCACGCCCCCCAAAGCCCACCCCGGACCCCACGGCAAGCCCCGCCTCTCCGCCATTAGCCACGCCCCCGTGCATTAAACCCCGCCCTTGAAGCCGAGCCACCCCACCGGTTCTAAACCCCCAACAGTCCTGCCCCTCCGCTCTTGCCCCGCCCCTCTGACTATAACCCCGCCCCCTGCCTCCAGTCCCGCCCCTCACACACTCCCCCTCCCCAAGCAGAGCACCCAGCCCCAACCTTTCACACCACCGGACTTGGGCTTTTTGGTTTTTTTTTTAGTAAATTTATTCACAAAAGCCCCGCCCGGGGCAGCGTGGGCTGCGGCCCCCCGCCCTCCGCCCACACCCCGCCACAGGGGGCTGGGGGGCTGCAGCCTGGGCCCCGGGAGGCAGCAGCCCCCTGCCCCGAGAGGCTGGGGGGGCCAGGGCGGCTCAGGGCCTCCTGCCGGGGGGCTCCTCCAGCTCGTAGAAGAGGACGTAGCCCTCGCTGGACGGCACCTGGTTCTCGCTGATGGGCGAGACGCTGCGGCGGCACCCTCAGCCCACGCCCGACCCGGCTGGGCAGGGGGGGGCGTAGGGCCCGGGCAAGGCGGGGGGGGGGTGGGGGGCACCTACCGGGAGTCGTTGTAGACACGCCAGCCAGCCGGGTCCCGGCAGAAGGCGGTGTAGTGGCCGTAGTGGACGCTGCCCGAGTGGTTGCAGAGGGCATAGAGGCTGTAGACAGGGCTGCCTGCGATGGGAGGCCAAGCTCAGCGCTGCCCCGGGGGATTGGCACCGCCCCACACCACCTGCCCCCCAACGCGCCTCACCCGCCTTCTCGCTGGCGAACTCCCGCAGGTTGAGCTGCTGCAGGGGGAAGTCCACGAAGACGGAGCACTTCTTGATGGAGTAGCGGGTAGTGGAGAACCGATTCAGGTCTGGGCAGCGTCAAGGAAAACGTGACCCCGAGCAGCCAGAGGGATGGCACCCCGTTCCTGGGGATGTCCTCCCACCCCTCTCCGCGAGCACCAGCAGCTCCGGGGGTCCCAGCCCTCTCCCCTGGTCCCCCACCCTCCAGTCCCCAAAGGATACGGAGCACCAGGATGCGGGGGAAGCGCTGGATGGTCAGCTTCTTTGTGCTCCGCGTCCGCTGCCGGCACTTGTCGCAGACCTGCCGGCGGCATGGCCTTGGTGAGAGGGGGCTGGAGGTGCTGAGCTGGGGGTGCTGAGCCGCCAGCCCCACCCTCTTACTGGGGCATTCTCTGAGTCCAGCTCCTCCTCCTTGGTGAAGAGGCTGAAGCAGTCATGGAGCGAGACCTTCCCACCGGCAAAGCTTTTCTGCAGGGGTAGAGGGTCAGGTGAGGGGCCAGGGGGTGGCTGGGGGGGGACAGGCGTGGCCGGGGGGCTCCGCCCCATCCCTACCTTTGGGATGGGCAGGGAGAGATCACAGAAGACCTCAAAGGTGGTGGAACGGTAGCCACACGCCTGGCACTTGAGGCAGCTCTTCAGCTGTCCCACGAAGAGGTCTGGGGGTGAGGAGGGGTGTGAAGCCAGGTGGAGAGGGGCACCCTGAGGGGTTTAGGCGTCTGGGGGGAGTCATCCCCACCCGGCAGCACTCACCCACGATCTTGCTGTCCTCCCTCTCCAGGTATCGCTTCCACATCTGGTTGGCGCGTTCGTCGTCACTGCGGGGAAAGGTGGTGAGTTGGGCTGCGTCCCTGCGGCTGGGGCTCACCCCCCTCCCCAGGACCCCTCTCCCCCTCACCTCAGTGTCTCAGGGTCCTCCAGCGCAGGGGTCCGCCGGGCATCTGAGAGGATGCTGGGGGTCCTGCGGCCCTTGCGGTTGATCTCCACGTGCAGCCGGTCCATGAAGAACTTGAGGAACTCCTGCGCATCCTGCTGGCTGTGGAGGGATAGACCCATCGCGCCTACTGCTGCTCTCAGCCCCCCAGGAGGCTGGGGAGCTGCCAGGGGCCCCCTGGGGCAGGGGGGGCAAAGCCTCACCTGTATCCAGTGAAAGAAGGGACATATTTCTGAAAGATGGCCTTGAAGCGCCCAGGGTTGACAGCCTCGGAGGAGTCGGGGTGCCAGAGGGCAGCAATGACGTCGGCAAAGGCTGTGGGGACAGGGGACATGCCGGGTGTCAGTGCCAGCAGGGTTTATATAAGACGTGGGGGGGGTGATTAGTTGCGGAGGGCTCCCGTCCCACCTTCGGTAAGCTCCTGGGGGGCACGGGTGCCAGGGGGCTGCTCCTGCTGGAAGTCCCGGCGCAGGCAGTAGTCCCGCAGCGGCTTGGTGCTGCTCAGGCACTGCAGCACAGCGTTCATGAAGCACTGCCGAGAGAATGGTGGGGATGTGGTGATGCCCTGCAGGGGGGAGCCACCAAGCCTTGGTGTGTCCTCCACTGTCCCTCATGCCCTTGACCGCACCCTGCTGCACTGCAGGGACCCCCAAGGGGCTAGGGGATCTCCAGGGACGTGCCAGCCCCGGCAGGAGGGAACTGCTTTGTTAGAGCCACTGCAAGCCCAGGGGGACCCCGGGTCCCTTAAGTACCCCAGGACATAGGGACAAGAGGGCTTGGGGGACGCGGGCACTTACCGTGTTGCCCAGGTTCCTGAGGCCGACGTGGCCTGAGCCCAGCAGCAGGGTGTGATGGGTCTGTGGGGACACAAAGGGACAGGAGTGAGACCCGTCCCCACACAACAAACGCCTCCAGCCGCCCCTCGGCTTCCTATGGACAGACAGATGGACAGCCCCCCAGCCACAGAGGCTTCACCTCGCTGCTGACGAGCAGCAGCCCCATGACAGCCGTGTGCACCACCGACTCAGAGATGTCAGTGCCACGGCCCTGCAGCTCCCGCTTGGTAACCAGGGTGCGGTGCAGCTTGCGCGGCAGCTCCACCAGCGTGGCTCCCTGCAGCCCTGGCATGGCTGTGGCACTGCCTGGGTGCCAGGACGGGACTGCGGCACCAGCGTTGCCGGGCCCCCTCTGCCTCTCTAAGCCACAGCTCATTAGCTGATCCGATTTCCCCCGGCTATTCTGGGCCTTGCTGGAGGCTCATCTCGGGGGGATTAATTAGCGGGAGAGCCACCTCAGGGACAGTGGGTGCCCAGAGAACGGGGAGCAGAGGCAAACACACCCGCCTGCCTTGCGCCATGCCGGTGAGGTGCAGGAGAGCAGTGCAGGGAGCAGGGCAGCCCGGTGGGGCCGGGGACACGCCTCATGCTGCTGGTGCCAGATGCGCTGCAGGGGCCAAGCCATGTCCCCGTCCCCCACCGGTGCAGGCCCAGCCCCGGGATTTCAGGGCACCTAATCCGCACACGTGTCCCAGGGCGAGCGGAGCACAGGGCCTGGCTGCTCCACGGGAAGAAGGTGGATGCGGAAACAGGCACGGTACTGGCCAGCCCCCAGCACCCCCGGAGCCGAGGGGACTCGACCCTTTCGCAGCAGGGGTCCCCCAGGAGGAACGCAGCAGGGAGAGGTGAGACCGGCACCACTGTGCCACCCCAGTGGTGTCACCAACCCCGATGGGAACAAATCTGCTGCCCCCCGACAGGGTGCAACTTGGGGGCCAGGGCCTGTCCCACCAGTGGGACAAATCCCAAGGCTCTTACAGCTGCTGTCTTCTCCTCGGTCCTGCCAGCTGCCGGGGCTCTGCCCAGGGCAGGGCTGCCGGGCACCAGAACGTTGGGGCTGTGGGCGCATGGGGTGTCAGGGGCAGTACGAGTCCTCGGGCAGCCCTCGGGCCGAACAGAGAGCAGCGGGGCGGTGGGCTTCCCGTCCAGCCCCGGGGAGACGTTGACCCTTCGGAGAGAGGAGCTCCTCCTGAGCGCCAGCGAGCCGGCGCTCAGCTGGTGGCCACAGTCCCTCAGCACCAGCCGGCTCAGCACTGCTGCCACGTCCTCAGCACGGCCACCACCGCTGCCCTGGCTCAGGTCTCCAATGCTGATGGATTTGGAGCGGGCCAGGTTGCTCCGCCGGCGCTCTGCTTCACGCCCCGCCAGTGAGGCCCCGGCAGGCAGGGAGAAAGAGGTGCTGCCCGGCACGGCGCCCGCCTGCGGAGAGCCGGGCACCCGCACTGCATGGTCTGCTTTCACAGGCCCCCGCCGGCATGCCGAGCCACGGAGAGCCTCCCCGCGTTTCGAGGCCCGACCTCGGTCCAGCTCCAACTTCTTGCTGCGGTCGTCCAGCGGGCCAGGCCGGGGTGGCAGAAGGCGAAGCTTGGGGGCTGGGGAGAGCCCGTTGGCAGCGGCGGAGGCCAGGGTGGCAGCATGGCGCTCCTGGCTCAGGGCCCGGTGCCCGCTGGGCAGCTTGGCAGCAGCCTTGGGCTGGGAGGTGACAACGGTGTGGTCCCTGGCCCGGCCGACACGGTGCTCCGAGGCTTGGGGCATCGTGGGGACGGTCGAGAGTGGAGCCCTGTGGGGAGAGGGACTGGGCTGATGCCGGCGGCGCCGGGACGGTGTGCAGGGGCACCAGGGTGCGCACCCACCTCTCTTTCCGCACCTCCTCCCGCCAGCACCACTCACAGCCCTCCGCAGCGAGTGGCTGGCCGGAGAGTCCCATTGGCAGGGGCCCTGCGGCACAAGGAGAGATGCTCTGGGTCACCAGATGGTACTGGGAGACAGCACGGCCCCAGTGAGACCCCACAGCCCCCTTTGCCCAGCTGCCATGGCACCAGCGGGAGGTGAGCGCTGTCCCGCGCTCCCCGAGACGGCAAGTGAATCACAGGTGCTTGGCACCACCGGGAGCGGGTTCCTCCCACCTGCCCACTCCAGGCTTTGCCGAAACACCGCTCAGAGTGCCCAGGCAACGAGGCAAGGTGAGGCAGCCATCTCCTGGTTCCTGCTCCATGGGGGCACCCGGCACCACGGGGGTGCAGGCCCCACACAGAGGCTGCCGGCACTTGACGCACCCTGGGAAGGGGCTCGGCAGCGATGGCTGTCCCCGGAGAGCGGCTGGAGCGGCTCTGGGGGGAGGGCTCGATCCCGGTGGGCCCTTGCCGGCTCGGATCCAGCAGGCAGGGAGGGAGGGACGGCGTTCCCGCTGCGGGTGCAGCGCCGGCGGGGGATGATGGCCGCGGTGCAGCCGTGGGGGCTGTTGGCACGGCGAGAGCCCCGAGCCCTCAGCTTGCCGGCCGGAGCGAAGGGCCCCGCGGGGTCGGCCGTGCCGACGGCAAAGGCCTCCGTTCCCCTCCCCGCCCGTCCCGTGCTCCGGGGACCCC
>NW_010972655.1:329501-330498 GCF_000737465.1 Haliaeetus leucocephalus
CCAGCCCCGGCGCACCTGGATGAGGGCGCGGTACTCCTCCTTCAGCCGCGACGCCCAGCCCTCCCGGTCCCGCGGCCCCGCCACCGTCCGCAGCAGCGGCAGCTCCGCCACCGCCCGCCGCGCCGCCTCATCGGCCATCTCCCCGCCGCCGGAAGCGGCCCATTTTGGCCCGAAGCGGAAGTGACGTTACGGAGGCGCTGGGCCCCCCGCGCCGCCATCTTGCTTAGGGGCGTGACGCGACGGCGAGGGTAGGGGTGTAGCGGGGCCGGCCCCGCCATCTTTACTAGGGGCACGGGTAGGGCGCGACGCCGCCCCGGTGCCTCCATCTTTAGTGCTGGCAGAACTGAATTTGTCGGGTCTCAGCCGTGCTCATGCGTCCTCCCTCCCCGGAGGGTGTCCCCCTCGCCTCGTCCCCCCCTCCCCCACCTCGGTCCCACAGCACCAGGGACACAGCAGCAGCTCCAGGGCTTTATTGTTAAGGGGGGAGGGGGGTGAGGGCTGCCCCAGCAGGGCTCAGGGCTGCCCCTCGCCCTTGCCCAGCTCCAGCAGGGAGGAGAAGAGGCCGAGGACGTTGCTTCGCAGCTCCTGGGCCAGCGGTGTCAGCTGCTTGTTGGCTCGGTCCAGGTAGGCCCTGGGGGAGAGGCAGCCGATGAGGGGACAGCTGAGGGGCAGCCCCCCCCCCCCGCCCATCCCCCCTGTTCCCCCTGTACTCGGCCTGGCTGCGCAGCTCCTCCACCTGCAGCTTCTGGACCAGGTCCTTGGTCATGAAGTCGGAGAAGGACTGGAAGTGGCGGGTGAAGAAGTCGTCCTCGGCTGGAGGGGTGGCCTCCTCGGCCAGGACCTCGCGCCTCACCAGGGCGGCCTGGAGGCGGCAGGCGCAGAGCAGCAGCAGGGCGGCCACCAGCACCTTCATCTCGGCGAGGCTGGGGGCCTGCGGGGCCGGGTCAGCGGTGGCCAGCCTGCCCCACGGCTCTGCTGTCCCCTCTTGTCCCCTCCC
>NW_010972655.1:330610-331905 GCF_000737465.1 Haliaeetus leucocephalus
CCCCAGCCCTGCCATCCCGCTCCCACCCCATCCCGACCCCATGGCTCCACTGGCACCAGTCCAGTCCTTCTCCTGTCCCATCCCACCCCGCGGCGCCTCCATCCCCATCCTGCCCCGTCCCTGCCCCACAGCCCCGTCCTGCCTGGGCGCTGGGTGCCGGCTGCTGCTCACCTGGGCAGGACTCTGGGGGTGTGGGGCTGTGGGTGACCCCTCGGGGGCTGCTTATATCCCCCGGGCCAGCTCCCGCCCCTGGGCCAGGGAGGCCGTGCTGGCCCCTGCCACAGCCTGGGTAAACACGGTGGGGGTAAGGGTCGCTGCGGGGGACGGCCCCTCCTCGTCCTAGCTGGGGGTGGCCCCGCACCCAGGGGTCCTATCCCTGTGTTCCCAATGCCCCACAGCCCTAGGCAGGACACAGGTGGTGGGTGACAATGGCCCAGGGACTGGGGCTGTGGGGGCCCTTGGGAACCGGGGCTGCCACAGCGGGGGCTTGGCTGGTCCTATGGCATGCAGTGGCCCTGTGGCATGTGGTGGCCCTGTGGCATGTGGGAGCCCTGTGGCACGTGTGGCCCTGTGGCGTGTCGCAGCCCCGCAACATGCTGTAACCCTGCAGCATAGCAGGACCCCCAGAGCAGCCCCAGGGCTCCCCCCCCAGCCCCAGAGCCGCCCCATACCCCCACTCCAGCACCCACTAGGCCCTCTGCCCCAGCCCCGTGGGTTTCAGCGGCCGCCCCACCCCGGGGTCCTGGCTTGGCGGGGGTACCCTGTGGGGCTGCACAGCCCGGCCGGCCCCGGTGCCTGCGGGGCAAAGGTCATCGCCCGCCTTATCGCTGACCCTCGGCTGCCAACGTGACGGTGTGACTCAGCCTGGGGCAGGCAGGGGCCGTCCCCGTGGGGTCCTGGAGGAGGCACCCATCGGGGGGGACCCTGGGGACACCCTACCTCAGGGCCAGGCCTGGGGCCAGCTCCGGTGCTGTTTGGGGACACAGGGCCAAAGGGCACCTGGGCAGCACTGAGGACAAAAACTCTTTGTCCCCTGGGTCACCAGTGGGGCCACTGGGGCCCCTTCCCCTCCTGAGCCCCTGCTCGTGCCAGCCCTTTCCAGGAAAGCTGCTGGTGACGGCAGCAGGGACAGGGGATGGGGACTGGGGGACATGGGGAAGGTCCAGGGACACGGGGCAGGGAGAGGGGTGTGGGACTGGGGATACGGGGCAAGCAGGGGAGGTGTGGAGGGGACACAGGGCAGGGGAGATGGGGGGGAAAGACAGGTCAGAGGGGGGGACACAGGGAGGGGACGT
>NW_010972655.1:331915-337005 GCF_000737465.1 Haliaeetus leucocephalus
CCGGGGTGGGCAGCGGGAGAGTGGCTGTGGGAGAGGAGGGGTGGCACCGGCAGTCTGGCCGGGGGGGTGGGGCGGCGGCAGCGGAGGCCCCGCTCAGTCCCTGCTCTCCCCCAGAGGTTTTCCCGCAGCAGATGGAGGGGGTGAAGCTGATCGTCACCAAGACCCTGAGCAGCCACTTCCAGGTCAGGGAGACAGGCAGGGACCCGCGGGGGGGCGAACACCGTGTTGCAGGGGGGCGGGCGCTGCCACCCCCGGGCTGTCCCCCTGTCCCCCGCTGAGGCGTCGTCCCCGCAGGTGACGCACACGGTCCACATGAGCACCCTCGGCCCCTCCAGCTACCACTTCAACGCCACCTTCGTGGGGGACCGGCAGCTCGGCCCCACTGAGGTGAGACCCTGCGCCCTGGGGTGGCCCTGGGACAGTGGGTGGCCCTGGGGTGGCTGAAAGGCTCTGAAATGGCACCAGGATGGGTGGGGGCTACCTGGGGGATGAGGGGGTCCCAGCCTGTGGCTCAAGCCAGGGGATGGGGGTGTCCCTGTCCCCCCAGCTGACCCCCCCCGATCTGTCCCTAGGCCTTTCCCACGCTGGTCGGGGACATGGACAACAGTGGCAGCCTCAACGCCCAAGTGCTGCACCTCGTGGCCGAGCGCATCCGCACCAAAGCTGTCTTCCAGGTAGGGCCGGGTGGGAGAGGACCCCGAGGTCGGGCGGGGGGATGCCGGGGCATCTCCGTCACCCCCAGGTGGTGGCGGGGACCGTGGCAGGACCCGCCATGGTGCCCGTCCCCTTGCAGACACACCAGGCCAAGTTCGTGACGTGGCAGTTCGACAGCGAGTACCGGGGGGATGACTGCACCGCCACCATCACGCTGGGCAACCCCGACCTCCTTGGCGAGTCTGGTGAGCGGGGTGTACCCTCCCCCAGCTGCCGGGCCCGGGGGGGCCGAGCGCTGAGGGCCGTGCTGTCCCCACAGTGATCCTGGTGGCCCACTTCCTCCAGAGCGTCACTTCCCGCCTGGTCCTGGGTGGGGAGATGGTTTACCACCGGCGTCCGGGGGAGGAGGGAGCCATCCTCACGCTGGCGGGCAAATACACGGGTACGCGGGTGCCCCACGCTCGAGAGAGCTGCGGGCGTGGCCCTGGGGGTCCCACCCACTGTGCTGGCCCTGGGGGGATGCCCCGGCTCCCCTCGCCCTCCGCTTTGCTTCTTCTCTTCCAGCTCTGAAGTGGGTGGCAACGCTGAACGTGGGGTACGGTGGTGCCCATGCCAGCTATTACCACCGAGCCAACGAGCAGGTGAGCGTCCCCTGTGTGTCCTCGTCACCTGTGTGTCCCTGTCCCCCCCCAGGGCCTCACGTTTTCTGCCCCCCAGGTGCAGGTCGGGGTGGAGCTGGAGGCCAACACGCGGCTGCAGGACACCACCTTCGCCTTTGGCTACCAGCTTAACCTGCCACAAGCCAACATGGTCTTCAGAGGTGAGCGAGGAGCCACGCTGGCACCTGGCAGCCGCGGCACTGGCAGGGCGCTCACCCTGTTCCCCCCGCAGGGCTCCTGGACAGTAACTGGAGTGTTGGGGGGGTGCTGGAGAAGAAGCTGCCCCCCCTGCCTGTCACCCTCGCTCTGGGCGCCTTCCTCAACCACTGGAAGAACCGTTTCCACTGCGGCTTCAGTGTCATCGTGGGCTGAGGGGCCGCAGAGGCGGGCGGCACGTGCCACCGTCCTGCTCAGGGAGCCGCCGTGCCGTGTCGCGGGGGCGCTGGCTGGGCCCCGCTCTCATGCTGTGGTGCTGGGGGAGCCTGCGGAGGGGGGACCTGGTCCCTCATGGCTGGGGGACACTGTGTGACAGCGCGTGGCGGCTGTTAGCATCTTTGGGCTGAGAAGCAGCTGCTGCTTGGGGCTGGGGGCCTCCGTCGGCCCTGGTGTTTGCCTGTGCCGCCCTCCTTGCCCCAGCGCCGCGCTTCCCTCTGCTCCCACCCCTGCTCTGCCTCAGTTTCCCTCTGGTGGCGCAGGGGGTGGCTCCGGGCCGTGGTGGGGGCTGGAGGTGCTGGCGGTGCCTGTGTGCACGTACGCACGGAGCCTGGAAAAATAAAGGAGCTTTACTCTGCCCTGTAAAGTGCACTGGTAGCTGGTGAGCCCCGGTGCTCAGCCAGGGGCCAGGGGATGGTGTGGGCACCGCCAGCTTGGGCTCTAGCTGATGATTTCAGAGAGCAGCGGTGTCATGGAGGACAGGTCCTGGATGTGGAGGATCTGCCGTGTGTTCTCCACCTTCAGCGTCTGCAGCTCTGTCAAGAGCAGCAGCAGCTTTGCGTAGAGAAACCTGGTTGGGGGGGGAACAGGACAGCCGGCTCAGATCCCATTGCTGTCGCCATGGCGGAGGGGACTGCAGTTGTGCCAACCCCCCCCAGCACATACCTGCCCTCGGGCATGGGGTGCCAGTGGTCGATGTAGCTCTTGAGCGTCAGGGCCACCTTCTCCTGGAACTGGTCGATGAAGTCCCGCTGGGCGATGCTGGCGTGGTCTGGGGGTGCAGGGTGGACAGGCGGCCATCAGCGGGGCCGAGGGGATGCCGTGCCGCCGCGGTCCCCACAGTCCCTACCTGGCGAGAAGAGCAGCATGGCCTGGAGCAGGACGTACTCAGCTTCATGCAGCTGCAGCTTCTTCAGGCTGATGTGGAACTTGAGCAGCGGCTCCAGGTAGATCTGCTGGAAACCAGCTGGGGGGAGCGTGGTGGTGATGGGCAAGCCAGGATGGGGACGTGGCTGTCCCCTGCTTCCCAGTGCTGCCATTCCTCCCCCCCTCACCCAGGGCTCCGTCCTGGATAGTGTAGCAGTGCTGCCCACACTCCCAGGCATTGGTCTCTGTGTTGAAGACTGTGTTGAACTGGATCTGGCAGATCTCCAGCGTGGCCCCTTTCAGCAGTGAGATCTGGTCGTCGATGGGCAAACTCCTGCCGGGGCGGGGGGGATGAGGGGAGGCATCAGGGCCAGGGCAGTGGCAGGGGTCTCCCGCAAGTGCCTCCCCACAGACCTGAAAGCTGGGATCTCCTTGGCGAATTTGATGACCTGCTGGATCATGAAGGTGCTGAGGTCGGCAAAGTGGGGCAGCATGGAGAAGACATCGGGCAGCACATCCTCATCCAGGCAGTCCGGTTGCAGGGATGGTGTCCGTGCGGCAGGGATGCCCGGCTGCGGTGGGCTCTGTGGCCGTGGGCTGGGAACATAGAGGCGTACGGCGGGCTGCGGCGGCGGCAGTTGGGGCGTTAGCACCGTGCTGGGGCACCCGTGGGGACAGTCAGGTCCCGGGGGCCCCACTTACCCAGTAGTGCGTGAACTGGGAGAAGCTGGAGTCGAAGGTGCGCTGGTGGGCCGCGATGAGGATGCCGATGAGCTCCTGCTGCTCCGCTGTCAGCCCCCCCGGCTGCTCCCGTGCCAGCCGCCGCTGCCCCCGCAGTGCCCGCCGCTGCCTCAGCGCTTCCTCTGACATGATCACTGCCGCCATGCCACCACCGTCACCCCCGGCCCGGGGACCGGGTCGCTGGTGGCACAGGCCCCCCATGGCCCCCTGGGTGCTCAGAGGCACCACTGCCCTGTGGTCCCCTCACCCCAAGGGGGTTCCACTTGTCCCCTCTCTCCCACACCCCCCCTGCTGTCACCTTTATGCCACCATCCCTTGCTGTCCCCTTGCCCCTGGGCTGCCCCATCCCCTCTGCCCCCGTGTCCTTCCCTACGACCTCACCCAGGCCTCTCCTCTCTGTCCCATGTCTCCCCGTGTCCCCTCCAGGTCCCCCTCATCCCCTTTCCCCCTTTCGTCCCACTCAGGTCCTCCCTTTCCCCTCTGCTCCACATCCCCCTCTTCCCCTCAGGTCTCCCCTGTATCACCCCATTCCCTCTCCCGCGTGTCCTCCCCGCTGTCCCTGTGCCACTGTGCTCACTGTCCTTCCGCATGCCCACATCGAGGCACTTCTGGAGGCGGCAAGCCTGGCACTGCCGACGCTTGGCCTTGGTGACGGGGCAGCTCTGGGTGAAGGGGCAGGTGAAGTGGACGCCCTTGTTGATGGAGCGCCTGGGGGGACACAGGCACGGGGCCCTGCCGTGAGGCCATGGGGACTGTCACCGTGTCCCCCCGAGGGGGGCAGAGGGGCAGCAAGGGCTGGGGGACAGGATCTCCCAGGGTGGGGGCCACTTCCAGCCCCCAGGACCCTGTCACCGCTGTGCTCCAGAGAAGCAAGGTGGCCTGAGTGGCCGTCCTGTCTTGTCCTACCCAGTCCCTGTCCATGGGACCATCTTCTTCCATCCCACCCCGCTATGTCTTGTCCCATCCTGTTTGACCTATTCTGCCCTGTCCCACCCCATCCTGTCCCATTTAATCCCATCTTGTCCCATCCCACCCTGTCCCATCCCATCCCATTGTGTCCCATTTCAGTCCACCCTGTCCTGCCCCATCCTGTCTTGTCCCCCTCTTCCATCCCATCCCATTTCACCCCACTCTGTCCCATCTCACCCCGTCCCCTGGCTCCCATCCAGTGCCGCAGAGCAGCCATGGGTTCCCCTGCGATGGCAGCCCCCACCTGAAGAAGCCCTTGCAGCCCTCACAGGTCATGACGTGGAAGTGGTAGCCGGTGGCATGGTCCCCACACACAGCACAGACCTTCTCCTCCCCGGGCTCCACATCCTCCCCCTGGGAGCCCCAGGGCTCTGGCAGCAGGCAGGGGCTGCTCTCCATATCCGAGGGGCTCGACACGGACATGGCCAGGGATGCGGGTGACAGCACGCAGACCGGGGGGACCGCAGCGAGGACAGAGCCTGCAGGATGGGGCGGGTGGCAGGGTGTGCGTGTGTGTCTACACACACCACGGCTCCCACTTGAGCAACACCTGGCACACACCCGACACTGGCTCCTGCACCCCATCCCCTTGAAGCCACAGTGTCCCCCACACCCCACAGCGCACGACCCTCGTGCACCCACCTGCCACCACGACCTCCCACCGAACCACCCATGTGATGCCCCCGAAGGTGGCCGGTGCCCATTGGTGCTGGTACCTGGGATCCAGCACCCACTGGTGCGTCTGGTGCCCAGTGGTCGCCACCCCCG
>NW_010972655.1:337167-344254 GCF_000737465.1 Haliaeetus leucocephalus
GTGGCGGAGCGCGGGGCGCCGCACACCGGGAGCGGCGGCGGCAGCGGGACGGCCATGAGCGAGGTGAGGGCCCGGTGCCGGGCAGCACACAGCAACGGGGTTTTCCTTTTATTTTTAGCAACGGGCCGGGGGAGAATCAGCCAAGGGAATAGCGAGGCTGGGGGCGGGGGGGTTGCTGGACGTGGGAGGGACCCCGGTGGCTGTGGGGGGTCCCCGACAAAGCAGAGCCTGTCCCCCCCCCTCCCCGATGCGGGTTTGCTGCTGGGGGCCCCGTGTCACCCCCGGGCACCCCTTTTCTTTCTGCAGCGCAGCCCCCATGAGTCCCCCTCCGTGGCAGAGGCCCCCGACGGGCAGGAGGAAGGTGAGGACCCCCGGTACCGGTGGGGTGCATCCTGTGGGGTGCCCCGTCACTGGTGTCGCCTCTGTCCCATGCCCTCCTGGGACTCCTGCTCTGCTCTGGTGCCTGGGACCCTGCTGGCCGCTCCTGTCCCTAGAGCCTCCAGGATCTGTGTCCCCACCATGGGGGGGGGAGGTGACACCTGGATAGATTTGGGGACCTGCTCTGTCCTTCCCCTGGGTGGGGGGGGATGCCCCCCTGGGTGTACCCTGCTGCTGGTGGGGGGGGGGGCCCGGGGTGCTCACTGAGCGCTGGGGTGAGCCTGGGGGTGCCAGGCTGTAACGAGGGCAGCCCCTGTCCTGTCGCCCCCCTCAGCCAAAGCCGGTGACCCCAAGAAGGTGGAGGAGGAAGAGATCGACATTGACCTGAGCGCACCTGAGACGGAGAAAGCCGCGCTTGCCATCCAGGACAAATTCCGCCGCTTCCAGAAGCGGAAGAAGGAGTCGGGGCCCTGAGTGGTTCTGGGGTCCCAGGACCCCTAGCTGGTGGCGGTGCCCTGTTCTCGCACATGGGCACAGTCCCATCCTGACCTCCGCCATGCTGGGGCTGCCCCATCCTCTGTGAGCGGGGTTGGGGAGGGCTTGGCCCTTCCCTACCCCTTGCCCACCCCTGAGACAGGACCCTGGGTGAAGCTGGGGGGCCAATGTGAGGGGGACATTGCTGAGTTCTATGTTCCCTGGAGTGGAGGTGGCCCTTGTGTGAGGGGGTGGCATGGAAATGCCCTTTTCCCTGGGCCAGCCTCCATTTCCCTGTCTGTGGCAATGATGCTGGCTGCTGGGGAAACGTGGGGGGTACTGGTGTCCCCTGAGCAAGGGAAGCCCCTGTCCCGTCCCAGGAGGTGGGACACTGTGGGGAGGACAGGTCTCATTGCAGGCTGCAGCCCACCACGGGAAAACAGGGCTCCCCTGGCACAGAGTGCTCCCCATCCTTGCATTGCCCCCCTATCCATGCTCTTGTCATTGTCACCGTCCCCTCCCCTGGGGGGGGCTTTTAGCATGTGTAAAGAATAAACCACCAGGAAGAGGAGCCAGTCTGGCATGTGGTCTGTGGGAGGCAGTGTGGGGATGGTCCCCCACTGGGCAGGGCCCCTAGGTCCCCCTTCTCCAGGGGAGCGGGTGGAGACCCCTGTTAAAAGCAGCCCTGCGGATCCCTGGGGCTGTCCCTGCTGGGGGGGGGGTGTGGGCAGGGGTGGTCACGGGATGTGGATGGAGTGTTCCCCCACTGGGATGGGGCTCCTCAGCTGGTGCTTTGGGGATGGCTTCATCACCCTGGGATCTCCTGTCACCCTCTGATTTGAGGTTTTTCCCATGAAATTCCACTTAATTTATCATCTGCTGGGTCTCAGCCCCTGGAGCCGTGGCCTCGTTTCCCATCACACCGCTCTTTGCAGCAGCGATGAAAGATGCTGCCACTTGCTCCTCTTCCTTGGGGGATGAAGGCCTTGTAGTGCCGTGTCCCTCCAGGCATTGAAGTTTTACTCAGGGCTGGTTTCGGCAGCGGTTCCCAGCCCCAGCTCCTGTGATGGCACTGCCAAGAGCAGCTGCAGGAGGTACCTGCTGGTGATGAGAAAAAAGTGCTTTGGGGTGATTGAAATAAAGCTATTTGGGGGATTTGCATGGGGATTTCTGCACGCTTGGATGCAGGGCCGGTCTCTGCGGTGCCCAATGCTGTGGGGTGAGTGGGGACACCGGGACCCGGTGCAGAGCCACAGCGCGTTTGCAGAAATAGCTCCCTGGAAAGAAAAACAGTGTCAGTGGCCAAGGGAAAGGCAGGGCCCAGGGGACACCCCAGGGGCACCGGGGTCGGGCTCGGCCCCCACTCGCTGTGCAGACTTATTAGGGAAAAGACAATTATAGCCCTGGTGGCAGAGCTGTGGGGGCAGTGCAGGGCCCCCTCCCTCCCAGCCTCTGCTGTGTCGGTGTGGGAGCAAGCGCTCCCGGCCTGCTCCCATGCAGAGTCAGATGGTACAGTGGCAGGATGGGGCTGTGAGCTGGCACCAAGACCTGGCGTGGGAGTGCTCCTGCTCCACTCCAGCGCAGAGTCAGCCCAGCGCCCCAACTACCTGCCCCATGCCCGGGCCGTGGTCCCTCCCTGAGCCCCGCTGCCAAGATGGTGACGGTCACTGCTGGGTGAGCAATGGCCATGGAGGGAGATCCCTGTCCACCCCATGGCCGTGCCCGGGGCTGTGCACCCAGGGCAGGACCTGAGACTTGGCCTCTTGTGTTAATTGGAGTGAGCTTTAATTAGCAGCTGATGGGGATGAGGCAGAAGGTGGCCCTAGGGTGGGGTGCAGCCATAATGGGTGGCCTCAGGGACAGCCCCCACCACCTGAGGGGGGTCCCTAGGGTGCCGTGAGGATGCCCTCAAAACATGACCTCACCCCTGGGGAAACTGGCACGGTGGCAGGGATGCCCCTCTCCCTGTGGGAGCTGGTGGGCCTCCATGCAATGAGTTTACAAGTGCTCAGCCACACTCTGCCCCCCCTCCCTCCCCCAAACACCCCCACTTCGAGCAGGGAACGATGATGAGCTGGGGCAGACACCGGGCTCCTGGAGATGTGAGTTTTATTAATGGCGCCGTGGGGATGGGGGGACATGGACAGGGCATAGAAAAACATGTTGGGGAGCGGCGCCTGGCTCTGGGGTGATGGGCAGCGGCAGCTCCTCCAGCCTGGCCGCAGCCTCTCCTCCTCCATGAGGCTCCGGCCGATGCAGGGGGGCCGGGGGTTACAGGGCAGGAGGGTTAAAGGGGGATGGGAGCAGGACGGAGGGGATGGGGCGGGGGCCACCCCGCAACGTCATTTGAGCTCAGTTGCAGGGAGAGACGAGAAAACGGCTAGAAAAGGAGCAACAATGGGGCCAGAGAAACCCTCCCAGAGACTGGTTTGGGGGGGGGGGTGACGGGGAGGGATGGGGGCGGCACGGTCCCGCAGGGACCCCGCAGGTCCCTGGGGAGGGGGGGACCGAGACAGCCCGGGGGGGACAGACCCAAAATTCAGTGGTTGCATCTTCAAATAGAAAAATTACATCAGTGCCCGGGGCTGGGCAGGGCAGCGGTTGCGCAGAGGAAGGTACCAACCAAGGGGCTTCAGGACAGGGTGTGGGGACGCTGGAGCATCCCCGAGGCTGGGGGACCAGGGGCGAGGACCACACCCCACTCCTCGCCGGGTCCCGTGCCACGGGGCGGCCGCTTCCCGGAGTCGGGGGGGCCGCATCCTGGCACCCCCCCTCCACCAGCGGCTGGGTGTCAGGTCCCAGAGTTTGGCTTGATGATGTTCATCAGGGCACTCTTGAGGCTGCCCTTGCTGGGGGAGCGGACGGTGGCCGGGGGATGGGTTGCCTCGGCGGCCTCCCCCCGCAGCTCCATCTCGATGGTCATGACGACTTTGGGGGGCGGGGGGGCCCCGGCGCCTGCCCCCACGGTACCTTCCCTGCCTGCTAACCGCTATTTCTTATCCTTGCGGGCATCTCCCGGGGCTCCCTTGGCTTTCTTCTCGCTCACCGCCTTGGTGCCGCGGCTGTGGTCCAGCATGGCGTAGAGCACGGGTGCCTGCGGGGACAGGGCAGTGTCAGCACCGTGGTACCCCCCTGCTCTGGGGACTTCGCCCCGCAGCCTCTCCTCCCACACCAAAAGGTAGGAGAGGGAATCACCCCCACCCTGGCTGGGCCATTTTGCCCACACAACCCCTCGGTGCTCACCTGCCGGCTGCGCTTGGATGTGTCCTTGGCCGATCGCTGCAGCTTCCCCTTCTCCATGGCACTGAAATTGGGTTGGAAAGGCAAAAAGGTGGCTCAGAAAGGCCAACTCTCCCCCCAGTCCTGCTGGCAGCCCCATTTTGGGGTGGTTTTGCCCCAGTTGGGCAGTGGCGCTCACCTTAGCCGTCGCTGCAGGGCTGCCTGCCGCCGCAGCCAGCAGTAGCGGATGAGATAGACAAGGGCCACCACCACGGCCACCAGCAGCAGAGCCCCGCCGATGATGGAGCCCAGCACGACGCCGTAGCGGGTGGGCACTGTAGGGACACCAGTGCCCCATCAGCCACCCCAGCTGGAGCAGGGAAACTGAGGTGGGGAGGGGACTGCCGGTGCCGTACCTTTCTCAAAGACGTAGAGTGTGACCTGGGAGGACTTGCCCACAATGTCAGGGGGGTTCTTGACATCGCAGGTGAAGGTGCCATTGTCGGTGTAGTCCAGATTGTGGATGACGATGGAGCCGTCCTTGCGGTGGGGGTTGCCCACCCACTCCATCCGTTCCTTGAAGCTGCCCACGTCATCGATGTAGGGCTGTCCCTTGGCATAGTGGAATATCTAGCGATGGGGACAGACACATGGACATTGGGGTCACGGTGGCTCCAAGCACAGCAGGACCACCCCCAGCCCCAAAGCGGAGCAGGTGCTTACAGAGGTGCTGTCGCGAGACCCCTCAGCTTGGAAGTGCCAGGTGATGGAGATGTCCTCGGAGATCCACTCGCTGGACCAGAAGCTGCAGGAGAGGGTGACGTGGGAGCCGACGGTGCCGTACACCTCCCGCTGCGTGTACACGTGGATGGACGATGTCGGGGATGGCCCTGCCAGGGGGCACAAACCCGTCAGCCCCACAGGGGACCCCAGCACAGGGAAGGTATGTATCACCAGGGCTGCTGGCTGGTCTGCGCCCCCACGCTGGCCCCGTGCCCAGCCCCGTGCTGCCGCCAAAGGGCTTTTGTTGGCCTCAGAGAAAGCAGAAGGGCTGGTGAGGGACAGCGGCTCTTTGTGCCACCACGGGTGACTTTGCGGGGAGCCTCCACCCTGGCGTCCCCGTGGCTGGCTCAAAGGGGACCATGTCCTGGCACTGGCTGATACCCGGGGATGCCAGCAGGGCTGGGTCTGGCACCCAGCACCCCTTGCCTGTCCCCAGGGAGGTGGCTGGTTCTGGGACTCCCCTTGCAGCCCTGTGATGGGGACCGGAGCATGGCAGCCGATACAGTCCCCGAGCATTGCCACTACCAGTGATTGGTCCCAAAAGCAGATGTGTGGGTGGCCGCCAGCCCCATGGCCACCTCCCAGGGGTCTGGAGCCCCCCGATACCCCCCAGCATCTGGGATCAGGATTTTGGGACCAGCATCCCCGGTTCTCCATCCCCATCCCCAGCTTACCCAGCGCCAAGAGGAGCCCGGCGAGGAGGAGGAGGCTGCTGCTGCCCCCAGCACCCTGTGACATGGTGGCTGCCTGTCACCGGCTGGCTCCGAGCCGCATGGAGGGCTAGCAGTGCGCGAGGCCCGGTGGTGTGCCGAAGGGTGCCGGCGGGACGGGGGCCGAGGTTTAAGAGCAAGCAGCACCGTATGATGCCGGCGGCGCCCCGGCCTCGGGCCAATGGGCGCCAGGCAGCCAGGGCGGTGGGGGCCAGGGGGTGCTGGGTGCCCCGGGCTGAAAGGGGGCATTTAGTTTGGCAATGGGTGAGGAGGGGGAAGCATGCGGCGGGGGGGGCTGAGCACACAGCACCCTTTGTCCAGCCGCATTCCCGCCCGCAGCGGAGGCGGTTCAGCAGGAATGTGGCCGGAGCCGGAGGGCACCAGCGTATGGCCACGATCCCCGGTTAGTCCCAGGGATGGACCCATCTGGCGGGGCTTGGGGTCTCACGCCAACCACATCACAGGCCACTGGTATGTCCCCTCCTGTCCTGCAGCCACCGGCTGGCTGCTGGCACCCTCCGGTGCGGTCCCTGCTCCTGCCCCACTGTGTGGGGCTCCCTGGCTGGCACTGCCAGCTCCGGCCAAGTGTGCTCCCGGCAGCCTCTGCTCCAGCTTCATTTTGGGGTGAAAACACAGCTTTGAGAGGGTGGTGATGGACAAGGGCACATCCATCCCCGTGGGGTGCAAAGTGGGGAGCCACCAAAGTCCCACCACCCTGTGCAGAGCCCAGGCCAGGAATTTGCACAAGGGCTTTCCAGCTGCTTTGCCATAGGCCGAGGAGCAAGTGGTGTTTTGGGGTGAAAAGCTCCAAAGTGGGGTTTGCCTCAGAAGGTTTTTGAGTTCCCCAGAGAGCTGGTGGCTGGGGGAGGGCAGGCAACAGGGATGGGGACGGGGATGGCACTCGCCCGGGAGCTGCGAGATTTTCCTGCCTCAACGTCCTCCATAGGCTGCAGCTGCAGGCAGGAGGGTCCTGGCGGGCCGGGGAACTGGGGAGCCCCCGTCCTGCTCCCCAGTAGCTCGGGGGGAGACATGGGGGAGTAACGGGCAGTCCTGGGGAGGTTAACGGGCAGCTCTGGGGCTAACAAGAGGGGGTAACGGGCAGCCCCGGGGGTATCGCGTAGCCCTGGGAGGTAACCGGCAACTCTGGGGGTAAGGGGGCGGGGGGTGACAGACAGCTCTGCGGGGTAACGGGCAGCCCCGGTGGGTGTAACAGGCAGCCTGGGGAGGGAAGGGGCAGCTCTGGTGGTAACAGGCAGCTCTAGGGGTAACGAGGCGGGGGTTAACGGGCAGGGGTGGCGGGCAGCCCGGGGGTATTGCGCAGCCCCGGGAGGAACGGGCTGCCCCGGGCGGTGGGGGCGGAAGTGCGTCACGGCCGCTTCCGGTGTGTGTGGCGCTCCAAGATGGCGGCGCTGGCGTTGAGGTGATTCCCGGGAGGGCCGGGCCGGGCGCCGTGGCGGGACCCGCGGCCCCGGGAGCGGCTGCGCGGCGCCGTGGACGGACGGGCCGGCCGGTTGTCCCGTCCC
>NW_010972655.1:344358-358113 GCF_000737465.1 Haliaeetus leucocephalus
GGGCCGGGCCGCGGGGTGCCCCATCCCGGGACAGGTCCCTGCCCCGAGCCCGGCGGTGGGTAACGGTCCCCGGTGTGCGGACGGGCCGCGCCGCCCCAGCCGCGACAGCCCCTGGGACCGGTCCCGGTCCCTGCGCCCTCGGGCACGGCCGTTTCGCTGCGGCTTCCAGGGGCTCGGGAAGCGCCGACGCTTTGTGACCCGTCCCTTGCTGCGGTTAAGGCGGAGGACGGGGCCCGTGTCCCTGCCCTCGCCACCCCCCCGCGCCCGGTCCGGCGGCTGCAGGGAGCCGGTGAGGCATTCCCCCTCGGGCGGCTGAACCGTGTGCTGCCCCCGTCGCGGCGAGCCCCGGGCTGCGAACGGCGGAGTGCGGAGCCGGGCCAGGAGCCAGGACCCCCTTGGGCTGCGGGGGGGGAGCCGAGGCCGGGTCGCTCGGCGGGGCTGCGGAGAAGGGTAGTCGTGCTCTTTCCCGGTGCCTGCCTGCAGCTGCTCTCCGTCCCTTGCTCTTGGGGCTCTGGGTGGACAAACGTCCATTTTACCACCCAACCTGTGCTGGGGGGCTGTCCCCCACCTCGCAGGGCCGCCCAACAGGGTGCTGGTGGCTTCATGGGAGCTCAGCGGTCCTGTGCAGGAGCATGTCCCGCCATGCCTGTGGTGCTGAGCAGCCATGGGGAAGGGTGTTGTGTGTGCTTGGCCTGAAGGTACCTCTTCCCATCTGCCACCCACACTGGAAAGTTTTGTGCCTCCTTGAGGCTGTGACCATCCCCCTCCCAGGCCCTGTTTCTGACATTCTCCTCTATTCTCCTCTTTGATATCAGCCTGGAGACAGTGTTTGGGATTTCATTCTCTTAATTTATTCTGTTCTAACGGCAGTCAGAGCCGTCATGCTTTTGTGGAAAGCTCTTTGTTGCGTGTGTGGCTTTGTTTAAAGGCAGGATCTGCCGGCAGCGGGAGAGGCGGGGGGCTCTGATACCTGCTGGGGCGGGGGCCCAGCAGCTGCTGCTTGAAAAACAAGAGAGGAGTTGCTCGCTCTGGTTTGAAGCCTGTGCCTGATAACTTCATCTTGTGTCTGCTTCTGCTTGTCAGATGAAAAAGCATATATAATCGTTTCTCATTTGCCTCCTCCATGGTGAAATCTGAGTGATTTTTATAGACCTGTCTTGCAGGATAAATGTTAATGATGTCTATCGACGTGACACTAAGCTGATGCTGCTCCAGAGCTGTCCCCTGTGACTCCTGAAATTCTCCTCCTGAGCTAATGGAGCTGTGTGGTGGGGCGTGCGCAGCCTGTGCTGTTCCACTGCCAGGTGTTTATATAGACATCTCATTTGAGCTGCTGCTTTACACTTGTCCTTCTCCAGCCCCATGCGAGCGGCTGCGGTCTGTGAAGTCCCCAATAATTAACACTATCTGGGGGTCCCCTGAGTCTTTGCACTGTCCTTGGGTGCAGGGCAGAGCGGGAGTTGGCTGGGGTGCTGTGGGAAGCTCTCGGCAGGGGTCCAGAGGATCCTCTTTTAGGGCTTATTCTTTTTAAAAAAACATGTTTGTCTGTGATCTGGAAGAAAGTGCAAGTTAATGGATGGAGAGCTGGAGAAGTTGCAACAATTTAGAAAATGATAAATAATGAAGAGAACAGGTCCTTGGTACAGAGTGACCTTGATTGGTTAGCTGGAGGGCTGTGTTTTGCAAGCAGTAGTAATACTGAAGCAAGATGTAATGGTTTGCGTCTTAAAAAAAAATATTAAAATTGAGCCAAGAGGATAGGGAGTTTTTGCTGGGGAGTTTAGCTTTGAAAAAATGCAAATGCATTGTGGATTTTATTCTTGTTTTGAATATTGTGTGTGATTAGGAGCCAGTCCTCCCTCTTCCACCACCCTGGCCCCCAGAAGAGGTGTTGACTGGCTTCTGCACAGGGAGAGATGAAGTAGGTTGGGCCTTTTAATCTGGAAAAGAGGACTGAGGGGGCATGAGCGAGGGGTGTAAATCATTAATGGTCTGTGTGTAGAGATTTATCGTTCACCTCCTCTCTCCTGCCCAAGAAGTGGGAGGTGGCAGCTGGCGCTGGTCTGCAGGGGCCAGGACAAGCAAGGAGCTGGTTCTCTGCATCTGGTTAAGCTGTGAGAATTCGTACTGAAAGTTGGGTGGGGGGTTGGGAGGTGACAGTGTGATTTCATGGTGGAAAAGGCCCTTTGTTACGGTCTGAAATCTACTGGCTCAGGAAGTACGTGAGCTGCACATGGTGGGGGGTGCTTCCGTGTGTTTCCTGAGACTTTTCTCTGGGGATCTGTTGTTGGCTGCTCTCGGACACAATGGTGGGCTTGGTGGAGGTTTGGCTGGGCTCAGCCATTGCTGTGTCCTTGTGAAGCTCTCGGTTCAGCTGTCAGGCTGCACTTCAGGGAGGGTGTTGATAAACTAGAGATGGTTCAAAGAAGGGTTTTCAATCAGAAATGTTGCACTGCAGCATGGGGTGGATTCTGCATTGCCGAAAATTTATGCATCCAGGTGGGATGCCTTCCTAAAACCTGCTGTGTTTCAAGTCCAGCCTTTGAACGCAAGGGAGGATTTTGAAAGGAAACATCCTAAAGATCATTTACACAGGAACTCGGAGTGGTTAATAATAATGACTTTTGTTTTGCATTTACACCCGGTAAAGAGCTGACCTCCAGATGTTTTTCCTACCGCATCCTTGAGACCAGCTGTAGGACAAATGAAGAGCAGCAGAGCTTCGTTTATCTACGGCTGTTAATGAAACAGCAGGAGATGCTGGTACAGATGCTTGTGTGTTTGAGAAGATTAATTAGTGTTTGTCGCTGTGCTGGAGATGAGCGTGCCAAACGTTATTACACACCTTGTTCTCGTCGTGTCATCAGGAAAGGCAGCGCTGCCTGTTACACTTTGTCCTGGAGAGGAGCGGGAGCCGCAGATTCCAGCCCACATCTGCAAACGCTCGAGCTGCACTGGGCCGGGGGCCTGTTCTTCCCCGTTCCTGGAGAGATGCCCTTGAATGTCAGAGTCGCAGTTACTACAATCGCTCTGCAGAGAGTGGCTCCCACTCCTTCGGGCACCACAAAATCCCTTTTTACCTCCTGCCCTGGGCCTCGGCGTGGCTGAAATGCTGTGTGCTCTGGGCTGTGGCAGTGACCTCCCATCTCATGGGTGCTTGGAGCTTAACGAGTGGCGACGGTGAAATGCTGTAATGAAAACAAGTGTTTGAAGGAGGGGGAGGTGATGTCTTCATCTTGGACACGCAGAGAGCTGTGGCCTGAATCAGCCCTTTCTGCGGAGCTTGGCAGATGCGCCTTTCTGGGGATGTGTGCCACCCGCCCCGATAATTGCCATAGTGAAAGTGAAAAATGGACTGCCTCAGCGTAGCTGTGAGCTTAGAGTGCTGTTTATGTCTGTCTTACAAACAAGGTATTACAGCTGAGCAGACTAATTGCAGGGTGTTGTAAAGAATGAACCCCTGGGCAGCGTCTAGAGACTCTAGTTAAGAGCTCAGTGTAGGAGAGAGATTTGTCGAGGAACAGCCCAGAACCTCTCGTGTTAAGATTTATTTTAAGATATGAACCGCTGAAATGGCGAATCCCCTCCCTGGCCCCATCTTGCTGGCATTTTCAGGCATTTATTTGGCACTCACAAAGCCTTTCTGTCTTCTCTCTTGCAGATGTGTCGGTCGGCGGTGCCTGCTGGCTCGGCTTGGCCCCAGCCTTGCTGTGCGACAGTGAGTCCGAGGTTTTATTGAGAGTAACGGGATTAAGTTCTTCCTGGAGGGATCCCATCTAAGGCTTTGGGGCATGTGTGCGCTCCATCCACTTAGTAATTCTGGTCGATTAACGCTATGTTTTGGCTGGGCACTTACCACCTCACGCCACCACGAAGGCACGGCCTATTTGCAGAGGGGCTGGAGCTTGTGGCCGGGAATGAAGGGAGAGCCTGGCTGGCTGCTGAGGTGGGCCTGGGTCTCTAGTGGGGGTGGCCGTACCCCTGTTGCCCCTCTGTGCCGCTCTGTGCGACAGCTTTGCACCTGAGGAGGGATGGGAGCAGCAGAAGCCCTGTTGTTCTTGTGCTTCGTGCTGCCGGGCTTAGGGAGAAATAGTTATTTTCTGCTAAATTGGGCTGTAAGTGTAATTGCTGTATAATCTCAGGAACATTAAATTACAAGCTCTTTATTTGGTACAGTGTGCAATTACCGTGGCAGTAAAGAGCAGGTTGCATGTTATCAGTATTATATAATGTGTTATCTGATATCCTATACCCTGATTTGGGTGGTGCTGGGGGGGGTGGCTCAGCTCTGCTGGCTGAGTGGATTCCAGCGTGGCAGCTTCCCATCCTGCATGTTATTATTCACTCGGGAGAGCTGGCAGCGATCCTCTCCTCACCCGGGTCTGTGCACAGCTGGAGCCGTTCTTTGTGCTGCTGTAGTCAAGGTCAGCCAGGAGCTCACATCCTGTGAGATGGAAAGCTGCTGCAGCAAAGCCTGGTGGAGCGGGCAGGGGTAAAATGCTGGCCATCTCCCTGCACCTTCTGTCTCCCTCTTCTTTTGCAGTGTTGTCCCGATGGGAACGACAGCCAAGGAGGAGATGGCCCGCTTCTGGGAGAAGAACACCAAGTCCAATCGTCCCTTGTCCCCTCACATCACCATTTACAAGTAAGAGCCTCTTGGCCTCCTCAGCTTCACACTGGGACACCTCTGGGCTCTGGCACACAACAGCCCCGTCCCCGGAGGCACCCTTGGGTGGGAGGGCTGTGCGTGTTCCCATTGTCACTTCAGGCAGAGGATGGGGAGACCCTCTACATTGTGCTGTGAACCGTCTGAGCTGTGTGTGGGAATCACAGTCTCCCCCACGGAGTGATGACACTCACTGTTTTCATACGGGGTGTTGCAGAGGGGTACAGTCCCCCCAGAGCTGTGCCTCAGGGTGCTCGGGCAGGGCAGCATTTTGTTGAAAGGCAGCCGCCTCCACGGAGGGTGGTTGGACAGAATGGTGTGTCCCGTTGCAGAGTTGGCAGTCCTTGGGGTGGAGGCAGGAGGCCAACTCGGGGGTCTTGTGTTCCCTCCTCAGAGAGGTGGCTGCTGCTCTGGGGCCACCTCTGTCAGTTTTCCAGGTTCCCTTGTTTATCCATGAGCCTGGATGCCCAAACGCTGCCCTTTTCTTCCTAAACTGCAGGAGCCTTACAGTCTTCTCCTGTTTCATCTCCCTTTAAGCTTTCTCAGCAGACGCCCTTCCCCTTCCCAAACTCATGCCAGTGGCATTTGCCATTCCCAAGCTGCCTCTGCAAATTCCCGTGTCTCTCCCCTTTTGCTCTGGCTGGATTCCTTGAATAACTCTGAGTGCAGAAATACCCACCCAGCAACACGGAGCTGTCTAGGAATAGATGGGCTGTGCTTTGTCCTGCGGCCTTGGAGGCCTCCCTGGTGTTGTGCCCTGTTTTGCTGACGAGGTTGGTTGTTTTGCAGGTGGTCCCTGCCCATGGCGATGTCCATCACACACCGGGGCACCGGCGTTGCGCTGAGCTTAGGTGCGTGCATCTCCCACGTGCTTGTGGCGACGGAGGGTGGGGGCTGCAGGAGGGAAGACCCCTGTGACTGATTCAGAGACGTGACTCCAGGCAGATGTTTTCTCCCCTCTGTCCCCAGCTTCAGCAGTGGGTTTTCTCTTGGGAAACCTGTGCTTTGTCCTCTGCCTTTCTCTGTCCCCTGAATATCTCCCTATCCCCATTTCTCTGTCCCCAGGTCCTCTTGTGCTGTGAGTGACTCCAGTGCTGCAAAGGCAACGATACTCCCCCATATGTAAAAGCCTTCGAAGCCTTTGCAGCACTTGGCTTGGCCTGGCTGCTTTCTTCTGGGCCTCCCCCAGCCTGGAAAAGGCTGATCAGCTGCTCTAGGTCTCAGCTCTTTTCTTCTGTGGCTATTTTTTTCTGGTTTATCCTTACAGGAGACACTGTGTGAGGGAAAGACTGTCAGGCAGGCAGAGCATAGTGGATTTTCCTTAGGACAGGTGGAGTTTTTCAGCTTCCTGGGAGTGGCTGCTGCTTTCCCAGAGATCCTAGTGGGGGAGAAGGCGGCACCAGCATTGAAACCAATAAACTCCCTCCAGCAATTTGACTTGCATGGTTTGACTAAGGACATCTAACTGTGAAAGGCTGTTTTATTTCCATTAATGCCCTCTCATGGCAGCAGGAAGGTGCTTCTTTGGTAGCTCCCTGTTGGGGGGAGGCGGAGCTGGGTTGGTGTTTGCAGAAGGGCAGAGAGTGAAGGGACTCAGAAAAGATGTGCAGGACTGAGGACTTGTGTTCTTTACTTGGCAGAGGGAGAGGGAGCAGCGAGGGCTGCAGCCTGCCCTTCCCAGCCTGGCTCCTGTGAGGGCTTGGGAGTTGAGCTCCTAGAAAAGGACACCCATGTGTCCTCCTGCTGTGGTCCCCATCCAGCTTGCTGTCAGACAGGCCGAGCTGGCAGGTTCACTGTTGCCTTTCTGCTCTGAGCTATCAGCCTCTGCTGGAGGGGAAATCGTCCCTTCCTAGGCCGATCGAGCATGAAGGAACATCGCTTCTACCGACCACAGCTCAGCAGCCAGGAGAAGGAGGGAGAAGTGTTCAACTCCTCTCTGTCAAGGCCTATAATTACAGGAGCCTCTGACTTCCTGCGCTTCTTGCAGGGTGAACACAAAGGCCATTGAGGAGACAAGTGGCTGAGTGAGGAAGCAGCTGGTTGACTTGTGCTGCCAGCGCCGGCCTCAGCCGAGGTGCTCGAGTTAGCGTGCTGCAATGTAATCAGGCGCTATTGAGCGGAGGCTGAATTGCAACTTGGCTGACTGCTGGCTGCTGTCGTTCCCATTCTTCTGGCAGCACCATCTGGAGGAACCCTCTTGGCCTAGAAATGAGGAGGAGAAGCTGCTGTGGCTCCTGCAGCTAGCGCAGCCACATGTGTCAGGCTACCTCTTTGTCTGCTGGTTCCTTTGCTGGTCTCCGCCGAGGCAGCCTCGCTAGATCACTGCCTGTGTCAGTGGCTGGCAGCGGAGGGGTTTCTGTCCCAAGATGTCAATCTGGAGACTTCGCTGAAGAGCTGCCACTTTACGTTTCTGAACTTCATTGTTCCTTTATCCCTGAATTTGGGCTGGTTTGGCTGCAACTGCATGAGGTCACACCAGTTTGGTCTCTGGGTGTTGTATGAGTAATGCAGCCCCCGGTGCAGGACCCAGATTCAGAGCGTTGCTGCCCCAGTTTGAGTCCTCAGCACCCCAGGATACACTGTCACAGTGCAGCTGGCGCTGCCACCAGACGGGCAGAGCCCTTCTCCCTCCTTCTTCTTCCGCACGCCACCATGAGCTGATGGTGGTTCAGGCCAGGTCACCAAACCAGAGACGTAGAGGTGGCCTGGGGCTCTCTGGGCAGTGAGGGGTTGGAAATGCTTCTGCGGGCTTGACCTGCGGGCTTTGTGTTCCTCAGGAGTCTCCCTCTTCAGTCTGGCTGCCCTGCTGCTCCCAGAACAGTTTCCCCACTACCTGGCCATGGTGAAGTCGCTGAGCCTGGGGCCCGCTCTCATCTACTCTGCTAAGTTCGCTCTGGCTTTCCCCTTCTCCTACCACACCTGGAATGGAGTCCGACACCTTGTGAGTAGCCTCCACAAGGGGCCAAGGGTGTGAGGGAAGGGAAGCATCTGGCTGCGGGAGCGCCAGGTGCGGCGTCTGGGAAGGTGCCCTTGGAAATGGGAATTAGTCACCTCGAGTGCTTCAGAACCTCAGTGCTATTTTTGGGTACATTTAAGTTGCAAAGAGCATTGCTACGCTGCTACTTCACCGGGCGGCACAGCTGGCTGAAGCATCCCACCGCGTCTGCTCGGCTGCAGGAGATGGACGAGGCGTGGCGGGAGCAGTGTTACAGCCAGGAGATGTGTCTGCAGAGCTGTGGGTGTGAGCCCTGCAGAGGTGCCACCCATTGCTCGTTATCTCACTCTCATCATGCAGCCGTTGCGCTGTGATCTTCCAATGCTTTATAATATTTAATGAGCCCAGATGTGTGGCAGAGGATTGGAGATGGCGCTGCCAGCGCAGAGAGTAACCTGTGATGTTTGCACTGGGCTGAAGTGAGGAACAAGCAGCTCCGTTCAGCTGAGCTTCCTGTGTTTGATGAAGAGAGCTGAGAGTTTCTTGCTGGGAACAGTACAAGATGTGCTGCTTTTTGAGGTTGATTTTGTGTTTTCTGTAGCTCCAAATAGGTTAGGTTTTACGGGAGCAAATTGCAAAGGCAGCTGGCCCAGAGCATGACACGATCCTTCTGCTCTGGGTGGGGGGAGCATCACGTGTGGAGCCGTGCTGCGGGTGCTGATGGCTCCCAGTGTTTTCAGCATGGAAACACGAGACTCAAGCACTTTTCGATGTTGTATCCTCTACCCGGGAGCAGCCATTAACAAGGCGCTCATGTCAGAGTGCTGGGAGGCGCCTGGCTGAGCTGTTGTGGTGAGCAACAGCCATGTGCTGTGAGAGGAGCCCCCTCTGTGGGTCCTTGGGGCAGGTGCTCACTGGCTGGCAGTGCTGTGAGCGCTCATTACCTGCTTTTCAAGTACTTGGCCTCGGACAAGGTCTTGGGGCATGGGGCCTGCAGCTGGCTGAGCCCTGCTCGCTCATGGAGACGCTGTTGGGCAAATGGAGCAGTCATAACTGGCTGCTTGTTCAGAGCGTCATGAGTCGAATGTGTGCTGAAGTCTCTGACTGCACGTATATATTAGGATGCCAATTAAATTGTCTTGAGAAGGAAACCAGCAGCACTGGCCCCTGGCTGTGTTCAGCAGTGCAGCCCATCAGTGACAGAAGGGGAGTCAACAGGGAGCAGGTTCAGTTTAGTGCCTCTGCCCCAGATGCTTCTCTGCTTTGAGCCCTGGATCTTGGTGGCAGGCTGGGAGGAGGCGTGTGCTCCCCAGGCTGCCCTCAGCCATCCCACTTTTGCTTGGCCAAAGTCAGGTGAGAGGTGCAAACCCACCTGCGATACCAGGGAACCGAGGACACCCACCTCCAGGGTACCATTCCAGCATCCCTCCCTGCCATCTGGGCTCAGCCTGGCCTCCACAGCTCACACCATACCCAGGGGCATACACAGAGGGGCTGGGGGCTGAGGCTCATCCCCGCCTGCTCGGCTCTGCCCATGGGGATATTGGTGCTGCCTCAGATCTGCAGCTTGCGCTGTGCTTTATAACCTATTTCTGTCAGGAGGAGAGAAGCAAGCAGAGAGCAGCTGCTGCTTTTGAAGTGAACCTGGCGCGCTGCGGCTGTTGGGCATTAGGGAGAGCTCACAGGCGGCTTTGCTGATAGGTGTGGGGGCCTGGTGGGGGATAAGCTTCCTCTGGCACGGTGCACATGTGCCTGCACCCAGGGAGACCCCTGCCTGTTGCCCTGCACCGATGGACGCTTGTAGCCCTCTCTCCAGTCTGTACCTGGTGGTCCAAAGGTTGTTTTTTGGGGTGGTCTTGCTAGCTTTTATCAGAAAGATGGTGCCTTTCTGCCTGTATCCGGCACATCCCCCGTCAGGGACCATCCCAGCCCTGTTGAATTAACCCTGCTGTGTCTCTTCTCTCCCGCAGGCATGGGACATGGGGAAGGGGTTCAAGATCCCCCAGGTCAACCAGTCTGGGGTGCTGGTCCTGATCTTGACCCTGCTTTCCTCCGCGGGCCTTGCAGCAATGTGAAGGTACCTCCTGGTTGATGGCCTCCCTTTTTTTTTTTTTTTGGAAGATTTGCTCCGTCCTGGCCCACCTCAAGACACGCGTGGAGAGGGAGGCAGGAGGATAGGCTCCTGAGTAACTACAAATCTTTGGGGAAGGTGGTGCTTCCCCTCCTTGCAAATCTCGTGGATGATCAGAGTTGCTTTTCATAAGCCTGGGTGATGTGCTAGCCCCCTCTTAGTGGTGGGGGGTAGAGGGCAGGCTGTCTCCTGCTGTGCCATACACCCGAGCAGCCACAGAAAGCCAGGCACAAATTGACAGCCAGTCCTGGCACGTTCGGTCGCTCACAGAGAGCTGCCTAGCTTCTTCCAGGCAAACTCCGGGGCGTTTCTTTTCTCTGCTCTGTCCCCAAGCTTGAGACAATGCTGAATCTGTGTCCCCGCAGGTCCGAGTGGGCTTGGGGACGGCTGGTTGTGCATGTGTAGGCCCAGCACAGGACAAGCATCTCCATTGAGGCAGCCTGTGCCAGGGCAGGGAGAGCAGGCGGAGCTGCCAACGCCAGCACCCGTGAGGGGAATGGGTGATCGGTGGTGTCCAGGTGCCATACTGGCCATGGGACTCTGTACTTTCTGAGCCCAGCAGCATGAGCCAGCTGGGATGGGGTGCTCAGACCTGCAAAGGTTCAACCCCCCACTCCTTATCCTTGACTGTCACAATTCAGCCAGCTTTGGGGCTCTGGAGCCCCTGCCAGTGAAAAATGTCCAATTTTCCCGTTAGGAAGTTACTCTGTCTCTGGCACAGTGGGAGGGACATGGTTTTCCAGTTGTGTGTTGCCACCAGCTCTCGTTTCAGCACTTGTCACTCGTCTGTCTTTGCAATAAAGCAGCCTTGATCCTTCACACTGAACCACTGAGTTTGTTGTCTGTGCTTGACGCTTAACTGAGGCAAAGTTGGCTGGGAAGGGGTGTTTTGCTTTGAGAGCCAAGGAGTTGCCACTTCCCAGAGGAGCTGGGTGATGGAAAAACAAACTCTTGGCAGCATTTAGAGGCAGGTGTAGTGCCTGACCTTTGGAGCTGGGGGTGCAGGGTTGACTTGTCTGTGAAATGCTGCCAGCTCAGCAGAAAGGAATTTCCTACCTGGACTGCGGTTGTTTGTGCTGGTACAAACACCTGCGCGAGGTCCAGGAGCTTTTGCTCAAATTGGCCAATTTTCAACATTTTCCACTGGGAGCAAAGCTTTGCAAAGAGGACAGTCCCCATCAGGAGCTTTGTCCCACTTTCCTGCCCCAGCGAGGGTCTTGGCTCTGTTTCAGGAAGAATCCTTGCTCACATCATCAGCTGGCAAAACGTCAGCTTTATGGGGAACATCTCTCCTCATTGGGCTTTTGATGGAGACCTGAAGTGGCAGGAGGGGAGCTGGTCCAATAACGTGCTGCAACATCCCTCACACTGGCCAGGCTTGTTTCCATGTGACTGCTTTTACTTCCACCACTGATCCGAGCCCTGTCCTTCCCGCTCACTCAGCTCCTCTTTGTGCCTGCTGGACCTAACAAATCTGCCACTCCTTTAATTAGCAGAAGGCACTGCAGCCCTGAGGGGATGTGGAACCTCAGAGATGAGAAATCATGAAGGAGGAAAAACTGTCTGCTGTCAGCGTAGCAGAGGGAGAAGACTTACTGCTGAATCCCGTTTGGTGTAGCCGCATGTCCCAGCAGGAGAGAGCTTCTCCTGGGTGAAAATGAATGTATTTTAGCTTTAAACCAATTACTTCCTGCAGTTGCTGAAATGGCTTTTATTTGGAACCCACTTCTGCTCACTAATGAGCTATTCTGTGGTGTATGCCAGCTGCTAACAAAGTTAGACTTTGCTGCGTCTGTCAGCTGTGCTTCACAGACTTTATTTCCCTTTTGTGAGCAGTGGCAGGGGGCTGGCAGCACTGCCCCATGGCTGGGGCAGATGGGAAACAACACCAGACCTGCCTGCCCCCCCGCAAGAGACCAGTAAAGGAGTGGATGAAACTAGCCTGCAATGGCAGGGTTTCTGCTGCTCGGCTTGGGGAGAGGCCGGGTGAGCCGTGCGTGGCTCCAGTCCTCTGGCTGGTCCCATGCTTCCAGCATGAGATGCTATTAAATGGGAAGAGCTGAGATACAACCAGAGAGGGCACCACATCCAACACAGAAGCACCGCGCAGACTCACACAGCCTGGACTGGTCTGGGGCTCTGCCCTGAGCTACTGAAACCAAACACAAGGATTTATTTTTCTTTAAACCTCTATTTTTCCAATTGCCACGAAAGCACAAGTGCAGGCCATGTGGTCTCCCAGTGTCAGCCTCACTCAGGCTTCTTTGACGCATTCCCCTTCCTCACCCTTGGGGGTAGGAAGGTGTTTTCTGTTGGTATGCACGTCCAAAGGGGTGGATGGTTGGCAGGAGAGGCTGGGAGCAGCTGGGGAGGGGAAGGGAGGGGAGCAAAGCCAGCTCACAGCACAGTGCGAGATGGCTGCCTGGCTCTTGCATCTGCAGTGCTTCCTCCAGGACTGGCCTCTCCCCATCCCGCACAAGGTGATGCCCTGAGCCTGGGGGATCTGCCCCCCTGCGGCTCAGCTTCTGCGGAGCCCCCCTGGCTGGGAGCGCAGACCTGTGGCAGGGTGGCTTGCCGAGGGCTGGCCTCCCTCAGAGCAGGGTGGATCAAGGCTGGGATTTTGGGCAAGCCGGCGTCCCCGTGTCGGAGGTCTGTCACAGCAGACTGGTGGGAGTGTGGGGTCTGTCCCTCATGTTTGGCCTGCCGGGAGCAAGGCTGGCGTGCAGCTGGGGGTTCTGGGGACGCGTTTGCCTTCAGCCGGACCTCTGTGCAGCTGGGCTTGTGGGAGAGCAATGCCGCAGCTCCTGCTCCTGGGCCAGGTGGCTCCTCTAGCGGTGCCCCGGGTGGGGGCCCAGCAGGCTGGATACCCTGGCTGGATGACTGACTGCTCCTTTGGGAAGGTTCCTTGGCAGTTTGTGTGTCCGACCAAGGCTCCTGGGGCTGCGGAAGGGAGACGTGTGCTATGCTCGTGGTGCAAAGATGGGGATGGGGGGCAGTGGGAGAAGGGGGCAGTGACTGGACCGGACAGAAATGCTGGGGCAGGTGGGTCTGGGCCAGCCCCCGCTGCTGTGGAGGGGTTCGCTGCAGGGCCAGGCTCTGTGCTGGGCTCACCCAAGCACTTGGGGCAGGGGCTGGTCTGCCCGGGGACAAGGTGCTGTTGCTGCAGTCCCCAGCGAAAAGCAGGGAGTGGAAAAGGAGTGCTGGGAGGTCCAGGAACCCCTCCACATCAGGGCAGTCCCTATTCTTGGATGCTTTTCTATGGGAGGAGAGCGGTGGCTTGTGAGCTCCTCCTGCCGGCGCTGCATCAGCCACGGCGGCCCAGGCACCCTGCCTGCAGTGGAGCCTGGATTTGGGGTGAAGCGGAGGGAGCCCCATCCTGAGAGCAAGGGGAGGTGGTGGCCCAAGCATTGGGCACTGCCTCGTTGTACAAAACACCCCTGAAATCTGCTCATGGGCCATCGCCAGCCCTAGAAACCCTCTCCCAGAATTCGCCTCCTGCAGCGCAGGGACCACCGTGATTTGCACCAGCTCATGAAGCCACCCTTGGAGATGTCTGTGGGCCACACTGGAGCCCCAATGGGCTCCTACCTTCCCGGTGATCTCCGTCCAGAGGCCATTGCAGGCGTGGGTCAGGGCAGTGGGCTGGCGGATCCTGTCCATGAGCTGCACGGCAGCAGTGGCCGACCGGGAGGTCAGGTCCAGCCTGGCTGGGGGAATCCTTGGCGGCATGTCCCAGGTCCCCACAAATGTGCCCCATGGGGAGGCCTAAGAGGAAGAGGGGGAGGGGAGGGTGTTGGGGCTCCAGGGAGCCCCGGTGCAGGCTGAGGGGCAGGAGGAGTCACCTCCAGCCCCCCACAGGTGCCCGTGGATCTGGCTCACCTGGGAGCGGGGCACAGTGGGGAGCAGGTGCCCCCGGTCATCCGCGATGATCAGCGTGGAGCCCTCCCGCAGCAAGGGGCGCTGCGGGAGCAGGGGGTGGAAATATGGCCAGGAGTCCTGGGGGGTGGGGTCCAGTCTGGGGTT
>NW_010972655.1:358123-358379 GCF_000737465.1 Haliaeetus leucocephalus
GTCCTTGGCGTCCAGGCCGGGGCTGAAGGGGTCCCGGGGTGTCCTAGGGGTCCGGGCTGGGGCTGGGGGAGGTCCCGGGGGGGGGCCGGTCCGGGCCGGGAGTACCTGCCGGCCGGTCCGGGGCACGCTCCAGTTCTGCAGGCGGTGGGGCCTGAAGGCGTCCTCGTACTGCGGGGAGAGCGGGGCCGGTGAGAGCCTGGACCGGCACCGGCACCGGCACCGGGCCCCCTCCGCGCCCCCACCTGCCCCGCGCCGT
>NW_010972655.1:358660-374922 GCF_000737465.1 Haliaeetus leucocephalus
GGGTCGGGGTCGGGTAAGGGAGCGAAGGGCCGGGGTTCGGGTTCAGGCTCTGGCTGAGCCAGGACTGAGGTCGGGCTCAGGGCCGGGAGTTACGGCTGCGGCCGGGCCGGGGGGTGTCTGCGGGGCGGGGGTCGGGTTAGGGCTGAGCCCTTGGGGCGGGGGTCGGCGGGGGCAGCCCCCGCCCCGCGGGACGGCCCTTCTCGCTCGCAGCCCTGGGGCCGGTGTGGGGGTAGGGTTGGGTTTAGCATTAGGATTTGGATTAGGATTGGGGTTAGCACCTGGGTTAGGGTCAGCGTGAGGGTTAGGACTGACATGAGGTTTAGGGTTAGTGCCAGGGTCCGGGTTAGGATCAGAGTTAAGGTTAGCGTTAGTATTGGGGTTAGGGTAGGGGTTATTGTTGGGTTACGGTTATTGTCAGGGCCAGGTTTAGGGTGTGAGTCAGGCTGGGGATTAAGGTTAGGGTTACAGGCAGCACTGGATTAGGGTTAGGATTAAGATTAGGGTTAGGGCACCCCGGGTCTGGGCATCTTTGCCGATGGGGCTGCCCTCGCTCCTTTTTTGAGGCTCTCCCTCCCACCCACTGTGGGGGGGTGCTCGGGGTCTGAGGTGGCTGCGTCCTGCCTCCCCATCCCCTACCAGATGTCACAGCAGCCCCCAGGCGATGGCTCCCCAACACGTCCCAGCTCGCCTGGCGTCCTGGCTGGCGTGGGGCACCCGGGGCCGCATGGCAGCATGCCCTGGCAGCAGCCCCAGAAAGCACCCATGGGTGCTGTGGGGTTGTGTCAGCAGCGTCCACGCCGGGACACTGGGACGGGCGCTGCCAGGAATGTGCCGGGTGCCCTGCCACTGCCATGGCGTTATGGGACCCATCCCAGGATGAGCTTCCCTCCACCTTTCCGGTGAATCGGTGCTGCTGACTCCCCGGGACCTTCCCGAATGCAGTGCTGGGGCCAGCAGCTGCCTCCTCCCTGGGCTGCCCAGCCGGGGAGGGGTGAGACGCAACAGGACAGCGCTGAATTCACTTTAGTTTATTTCTTTTCATTTTTTTCTTGTTCCAAACTGCAAATCCTGGTGCCAATGGCATCTCGTCTCGAATAACACCCAATTGCTAAAGTCAATGCAGGGGCGCCGGTGGCGCCGGGCCAGAGGCGGGAGGCTGCCCGGCAGCCAGTTTGGGCAATTCGGGGCTGCCACGTCCCTGCTCGACGCCGAGGGGACAGGCTGGAGAGAAATAAATATTGCTGCACTAGCGAGGGATGCCTCCAGGAGCGGGGCCGGGAGCCGCCCCGAGAGCCGGGCTGTGGCTGGGGGGGACATACAAAAAAGAGGCCAAAAAAAAAAAAGAAAACCAACAAAACAGATTGATGAACCAAAACGAAGTTTGCTGGAAGCCCGGGGCTGTTTCGGGGGGGAGGAAGGAGCTGGATTCCTGACTTCAATTTGCACGGCGAGCCCTGGCAGCACAGCCCTGCACCGCTTGGCACCGGATCCCGGCGGTGCTGCCGGCTCTGGGCTTGCGGTCACTCCCCCTGTGGAGCCGAATCGGGGGTGGGCATGGGGCCAGTGGGGGGTTACAGTGCTGGGCAGGCGACCTGGTGCCGGATGCCCTCGTTGCACATGAGGGCAGCTGCCCGCTCGTCGCCGTCGCTGTGCTGGCACTGCATGTAGCTGATGCCGTGGGGTGAGTAGCTGTGGTGGGCACAGACATTGCAGGTGCGGGTCATGGTGCCACCTGTGCTGCTCCTGTGGGCAGAGGGAAGCCCCAGTGGCACCTGTCAGTGCTCAGTGGTGCCCAGTGGCACCCATCAGCACCCATCAGTGACTGGTGGCACCCCTTGGTGCTCATGGATGCTCAGCAGTGCCTGGCAGTGCCCAGTGGCACCCATTGGCACCCCATTGGTTTCTATCATTGCCAGCCAGTGCCTGGTGGCACTCATCAGCTCATCGGTGCCCTCTGGCACACATTAGTACCTACCTGATGGCACCCACCAGTGCTCACTGGGATCCATTGGTACCTGGCAGTTCCCAGTGGTACCTATCAGCACCCAGTGCCACCCATTGGTGCCCATCAGTGCTTGTTAGTCCCCATCATTGTTTGGTGGTACCCATAGGTGATCCATGGTGGCCATCAGTGCCTCGTGACACCCAGCAGTGCCCATGGGTGCCCGTCGGGTCCCAGTGGTACCCAGCAGTGCCTGTGGGTGCCCATCAGTCCCCAGTAATGCCCAGTGATGTCTGTCAGCGCCCAGTGACACCCACCGGTGCCCATCAGCCCCTAGTGGTACCCAGTGGTGCCCACCAGTCCCCTGCAATAAATACCCAGTGATGCCCGCCAGTGCCCAGTGGCACCCACTGGTGCCCACTGGCCCCGTACCCATCCCATGCCCCTCACCTGCAGTCGCTGCAGGCTCGCTGGCACTCCTTCCGGCGGTAGCGGCAGATCAGCGCCCAGATGAGGAGCCCAAGCAGGCTGAGGAGCAGGAGGGACCCCAGGATAGAGCCCACGATGATGCCCGCCTGCCTTCCTCCTGCCGCAGGAGCACAGCCTGTCACCGCCGGCCTCCCCACCGGCTGCCCACTGGTCACCATGCCCCAGGTGGCACGCTGGCACTCAGAGCCAGCCCCTGGCAGCACCCTGCCAGCACTGTCCTGCCCATGGTGGCACTTACTTGGCACAAGACTGAGGTTGAGCTGGCACACAGAGTAGCCCACGCGGTTGGTGACGCGGCACTGGTAGATGCCAGCGTGCACCTCCGACAGGCTACGGATTAATAGGTCGCCAGGAGCACGTCCTGCAGTGGGGAGAGACAGCCCCGTCAGCCCCACCGTCGGACACGGGTGCACAGGGTCAAGGCACATACAGACAGGGACATCCATGAACACAGGCACACACAGACACCCATGTATCTCGGTGCACACAGCCCTGGGCACCCACCAACACATGCCCTCACAGACAGGGACACCCCACCCATGAGTATCCCCCGCACCCAGCAGAGTCCCCCGGGGAAGCGCCCTGGGTGGGCACAGCCCCGCCAGAACCCACCTTGGATGGTGCCGGAGGGCAGGCGTCCCCCGCCGTAGCCATCAGCCAGCTTGGCCCACTGGTAGGCAAGCGGGGAGGTGCCTCCCCGGCTGTAGCACCGCAGCAGGATGCTGCTCCCCTCTATCACCTCCCCCTCGGTCCAGCACTGCGGGGTGGCTGGCTTCTCTGCAGGGAGAGGGACACTGTCACCGCCAGGGCCACTGGGGGCTAGCTGGAGCACCCGGGAGGGGGGCATGGGGCAGGGGGGAGCTCACCTTGCACAGTGACGATGACCTCGTGCACGGCCACGGTATTTTTCTTCACCCGGCACTGGTAGGTGCCAGTGTCGGAGACCTGCAGGTCGGCCAGGCGGATGGAGGCGTCGTACTGGCTGGGGTCGTTCTGCACGAAGGCTACCCGGTCCTGCAGCCCTGAGCCACTGCCGTAGTTGACGTGGTGATCGTGGTAGGACAGGAACTGGGGGGGGGCAAGCAGGGAGACTGGGCAGGGCTGGTCCAGGTCGGGGGACCTGGGGCTGCCAGCTGGGGAAGGAAATGCACTGCCCGGCGCCTGCCTGCCCTTGCCTGCCCCTGCCTATTCCTTCCCTGCCCTGCCAGACCTTGCCTGTCCTGCCTGTCCTTGCCTGGTTGGCTGGGCTCCATCTGGTCCATCCCAGCCCTGCCTGCCCTGCCTGCATGGTGGGATGGCAGCTGCTGGGGCAAGTGACACTCACCACATTCTCCGGTCCGGGCCGCTCGGGCGTGATCTGGATCCACTCGATGCCCACACCCTGGGGACCGTTGTCTTCAGGCTCGAGGACATAGGGGCAGCCCAGCTTCACCGAGTCACCCTTGGCCAGGTACAGCACTTCCCGGCCCTTGCTGTTGATCCTGACAGCCAGGAGGAGAGCTGGGGAGAGAACGGCACCCATCGCACCAGCTGGGAACACCCCAAACCTGTGCCACAATGCACCCCAACCCCACACCTGGCAGCACCCCAACCTGCAGGGAGCAGGAATGGGGCAGGAAGCCATCTCCCAAGGCCAGGCACCTGCAGGGATTGGGTGTCCTGGTGGGGTTGAGTACCCATCAGGGCTGGCACCATCTGGGTCCTGTGAAGCTGCATCGGGGACAAAGGGACTTGGCGTGCTCAATGCCACCTGCCTGGCTCTGGCCAAGACAGGTGCGTGTCAGGGCAGAACCAGGGACGTATCCAGCACCCTGGGGTTCCCCAAGGCTGGGCAGGGACCCCTCCATCCTCGGCGGCATTGCTGCAGGAGCAGGTCCAAGTGCAGGGATCCATCAGTGCCTACCTGGCATGAGACCCAGGAGCAGGAGCAGGCTGGCGCCGTGCCCTGCCATGACGCTGCAGCCGTGCCGGGTGGTGAGGAGGAGCAGGAGCAGAGGAGGCTCCGAGGCGACAAGGCAGCCGGCCGTGCGGGGCTGCTTTTACATGCTGGGCCGGGGTGCTCCTCCCTGTGGGGCGGATGCCTTTGGGATGACTGAGTGGCTCCAAGCTGTGCGTGAGCGATGCCGCCCTGCTCCACTCCCTACCTGGTAATTAAGCATCGCCATGGTATGGCCTCCCATCCAGCCGGACCTGGGCTGGGGGGTCACTGCAGGCACCGTGGGCAGGAGGCACCAGCACACCCTTGGGGCACCTGGAGCAGCAGAGCAGGGATCAGGGGGGCTGTGGACCCCATGGTGACCAGTGGCTGGTACCCTGATGTGGGCACTGGTGGGATGAGTGTGGCTGGTGGGAAAAGGCTGCCTGGGACCCTGCAGGAACATGGCTGAGCACTGTGGCTGCATGGAAGTGCCAACTTGGCCCCATGCAGGTCCCGAAAGGATTTTGGTCTTGGGGCAGGACTCAGGGCAATTGGAAGAGCTTAAAGGTGTGGTTTGACCATGAGCTTAAGCTTCTGCAGATCCCTCCTCTGGTCCTGCCCCCTCAGCAAGCGGGCATGGAGATGCAGCCATGTGGGGATCATGGCACCCACCAAGCTCACGCTGGTGCTGGTGGCACTGCTGAAATTCAGTGCAGAGACCTGGCTCGTGCTCCAGGCCATGGCTCGCTGCATGGGGACTGTGGCACGGCAGCAACAGGGGCAGCACACCCTGGGTCATGCTCAGCACAGCGGAGGAGACAAGCAGTGTGGCTGGAGAAGACTGGGACAGCTGGAGGGGAGGAAGAGAGGGGCCGAAACCTGCTGGGATCTGAGGGCAGGAGTTGGGACAGGGATGCTCAGCAGCGGATGGAGGAGCTGGGACAGGGATGCTCTGCAGCAGGTCTTGGGAGCCACACAGGGGATGCTCAGCCCTGTGGCAAGCCCCAGCCTTGGGCATTCTCCATGCCCATGTCCGTTGGCGGGGCTGAGCCCCCACGCTGGGCTGCTCTGGTGCTGTGGCCAGGGTCAGGCCCCATGTCCAGCTCACCTGTGCACTGCCCCGCGGCACAGCTCAGCGATGCTGGTACTTTCCACACCATGACTGCCCCAGCTGGCTCGGCAGCACCACCCAGCCAGTCCCAAACACTCCCTGAGGCCAAGAGTTGCTCCATTTACTGGCCCCAAGCTGAGCTCACCGCTGCCAGTTAACCCTTACCGGCCCTGTGCTGGGAATTGGGGTTGAACCCAGCACGTGCTTTGCCACGTCTGTGATTTCAGGGCCCCTGTGCGTGGCCTGGCCCCAGGGCAGCACCGACGCGGCGAGGGGTGCCGCCTGCCGGGGCTGTTCCCACGTGGCCGTTCCCGCGGTGACGGGCCCGTGGCTCACCGTGGCTCGGGGCTCCTTGCCGGCGCGGCGTTGGCTCCCCAGCCAGTGACTCCTGCATTCCTCGGCATAGGGAGCCCTGCTCGTGCAGGAAGGGTGGGGAAGCTGCTCCACCCCAGCTGGCCGCCCGCCGGTGGTCATAGCCCCCTCGGCGTGGCTGGCGCGGTGGCTTTGAAACCCTCTGGGCTAAGCCTGGCCTAGAACAAGGCTGTGACTGCCTGGCCGAGGCAGTGACCGAGAGTGACACGACCGGCATGTGGCTGCTGGGGACCAGGGATGGACAGCTGAGCCTAGCACAGACCACTGCAGATGTTTTGTGGGCTGGGCTTCGGTGTCAAAGCCCCAAGGGTCCCAGAGAACTTGGTGGCTGCAGGGGCTTGCTCGGGGTTAGGTCTGAGGCAGCAGATGCCCTGCAGAGCCAGTAATGCATTTCAGCCCATGCCCCAGAAGGGATGTCACACCACAGGGACACACAGCAGCTGGAGAAGGGACAGATAACAAGAGGCTACGGCATTTTGTCCTTCCTATTTACCCAGCCTGGAGGAGGCTCAGGCTCACAGCAGAGTCCTGAACTGTCCCCGTGCCCTGGGCAGTCTCACCTGTGCCAGCTCTCCTTATTTTTCAGCTGCTCTGACAATTAATCAGAGCCACTCCTATGGGATCCTGGCTCTCTGAAGCTGCCAGTCCCTATCCAAATGGATTTTAAATGTTTGCATCATGCTCCGGTCTCTTTGCTTTGCCCCTGCAGAAGGCCACAGGGCCTGGAGGTGACACATTGGTGAGAAGGTGGCACTGCCAGGGCTGATGCAGCTGTGGGCAGCCAGGGCCAGGGCTGTGTGCATGAAGAGCCTGTCTGGCTCATGGAGACTCTACCTGAGCTACCCTGCATGGGCTGGGAACACCCACACTGCTTTGGTGGTGACACTGAGCCCTGCCAAGGGCCTGGGGATGCTCCTGGCTCCTCCAAGGACACGGGCCACCTCTGACAGCTTTCGCCCAGTGGATGTGGGGAGATGGGCAAGGGGTGACCTTGGTCCCGGGAGTGGGGCAGGTTGGACAATGAGCCTTTGGGCTACTCAAACCCCAGGAGCAGCTCCCAGCCCATAAATCCAAAGCGAGAGAAGGATGAAAGACACTGTCTGCTCCATAAACATCTCTGTTCATTGAAAACTCAGCCTAATGGAAACCTCTAAGTCGCTGGGGAACTGGAGCTTCACTCTTCATGGGGCTGAGCCTGGCCAGGGGCTGTGCTTGCTTGGCTCAGAGCCCTCCGCTCCACTTGGGCGCAGTACTTCTCAGGGATGCCGGAGGATCTGCAGAGGAAAGAAATCATCAGGCACGCTGTACTACACTGGAGCCAAGATTTAGGACCATGGGAGAGATGGAGCAGATCCTGTTTGGTGAGTATGCAGAAGAACCTGTGAAGTGGCCCAGGGGTCAGGAGATGGTGGGAAGCCTGGGAGGACTTAGGGACATGCAGGGAACCAGGCAAGTAAGTGGCGACTGGCAACACATCACCTGAGCTCCTGCATCTTCTGCTGCTTGAGCTGGGCAATGCGCTGGCTGCGCTGGCGGGCCTCCTCCTCCAGCCGCTGGCACTCCTTAAAGGCGGCGACCCGCTCCTGCGCCAGCTGCTGCTGACGCTCCCGCATCTGGCGCCTGACGTCATTAGCATGGGCGAGCTGCAGACCTGCCTTCCGCGCTTCCTCTGCTTTCTCCTTCTCCATCTGCTCCTGCTGGGCCCTGCAGGAGAGCTCGGGGCAGATGAGAGGCCCTGCTCCAGCCCCTGCAGGTGCTGATAACCTGCCCACAGGGCCTTGGCCAGCACCAGAGCCACCAGCTTTGCTGACTTGACCTGGGAGCCCCCACGGCAGCCCCCCAGCCACTGTGTCACCCATCTCTCAGCTCCATTTCACAAGGCAGGGGCCAGCCATCTCACCAGTGAGCTCCTAGTACTGTCCCTCTCACCTGAGAATCCTCTCAAATTCGTGGCGGTCCTGCTGCACTTGCACGGCCATGCTGTGCTCCCGCTGGGCAATCTGCTCCAGGCGGCTCCTCTTCAGCATCTGCTCCATCTCGGCCTTCCTCTGCACCGCCTCCTTCTCTTTGCGCCGCCACTCTCGCTCAGCAGCCTCTTGGCTGCGCTTGGCCCTCAGCGCGTCCTGACAAAGGGGGACAGTGGCAACGCTGGAGGGGTCATGGAGGGCTTCCCTTGGCGGGAGGTATGGAAGCACTTGACCATGGTTTTGCATCTCTCCCAGCACCACGGCCAGCTCTGCTCCAGGACATCACCTTGCCCCAGGTGCTGGTCCAGACCTGCAATGCCCCAGTAGACCCACCACATCCAGGGGAGCTTCCACTTTGCTGGGGTGGTGATGAGGAAGGTGGCGAGTGAGCCAGCACAGGAGCAAGCCACTCACCTGCTCTGCCTGGTGGTCCCGGGCCCTCTCTTGCATGGCTCTCAAGCGTGCCATCTCCTTCTCCTTCTCCCGACGGATTCTCTCCTGCTCAGCTTCGAACTCAGCCTCACGCTCCTGTGTGGGACAGAGCCTTGTGGCAGCTTCCTGCAGCACCTCTGCTGCCTGCTGAACCTATGCCATTGCCACACATGCTCAGTCCTATTACCATTTTCTGCCTCTGGTACTCGAGCACCTGTTCATCTGCCATTCTCTCCTGCTCCCGCTGCTCCTCCTTGCACCTCTGGTTCTCATCATTGATGTGTTTAATCTCAGCCTGGACTTTCTTCTGTTGCTCCTGTCTCCGTTCCAAGTCCTGAAAACGGTGCAGGGGGTCCGAGGGTGACAGGGCAAGCACCACAGAACAAAGCACTCCCTCCGCTCCTCCCTGTGTGCCTTCCTGAGGGCCCAGCAGCACACTCGCAGCAAGGGAGGGCTTAGCAGCTTGGGTTACTTTCTGAGGATGCCTCAACTTCCCCAAGAGACCAGAGCTTTAATTCTGATGGCTGTTGACTCTACACACCAAGTCCGACTTACTCAGCACTGGGTCACCCTTCCAACCTTCCAACAAGGTGAAAATCTAGCTCCATTCCCCCCTGCTCCCCAGTGGGGCACCATTCACACCTTCAGGTCCTCCATCTTCAGCTGCTCCAGGTACTCCAGCAGCTCCTGTGCCTCCTGGTCCCGTTGCTCAGCTCTCAGAGCCCGCTCCTCCGCATTCTGCTCCATCTGCTTTACAAGCTCCTGCCTCCCTCTGGAAAGAAGAGAGTGGAAGGGTTCCCTCTGGCTCTGTCCCACTCCCAAAAGCAGAAATGCCGGCATGCACATCAGGTGGTGTGTCTGCTGTGTCATGCTGCCTGGTCCAGCTGCAGTGACTGGGAGGTGTGCTGTGGTGCGAAGCTGGCAGCTGGAGGTTACCCCAGCTCTCACACAAGACCTGGGAAGAGGAAGGATGCCTCTGCAGGGAAGAGGGACACTTGCAAACCTGATCAACTCCTGCTTCCTCCTGCCCTCCAGTTCCTCCTGCATCTCGTCAGCCTTTTTCCTCTCCACCTCCATCATCTTGGCCAGGCGCTTCTCTTCTTCCTCCAGCTCTTTTGCGATGAGCTGCTTCTCAAGGATCTGCATGTCACGGATCATGTGGCATTTGGCACCAAGGATCAGCTGTGGGGACAACAGGTCTCCCTGGTCTCCGAGTCAGACTTGGCAGTGGCAGCAGGGACAGACACACAGATGAGGAGGTGGAAAAGGGAAGGAGAGGAAGACCCTGGGTAGCAACAAGTAGAGCAGGGTTGAGGTCTAGAGCACCTAGGTGAAGCTCATGGGGGCTCTCAGCAGCCTGTCCGAGCAGGCAGCTCAGGCAGGTCTTAATGCTGGCAGAAGGCCCTGTGGTGCTGGGTGATGCTGGGGAGCCCCTGGCCCTACCTCGCTGAACTCCTTGATCTCGTCTTCCTGCTCCATGCGCATCCTGCTCGCCCGCTGCAGGAGGTACTGGGCCCGCTCCCGCGCCTCCTCCTCCAGCTCGCTCAGCTTCCCCGTCTGCTGCTGCAGGATGGCCTTTTGCTTCGCTGCACTCTTGCGCTCACTCACTGCCTCCTGAGGGGACAGGCAGGGCTGCCAAAAGCCAAATGCGCTCCCGGGGCAGCCCTGTGAGGCTGAGCCTGTCCAAGGGTGCTGTGGGGCAGCCTGGCTCACAAGGGGCATGCTTCACCACACCACATCCCCGGCATGGAGCTGAGGGGCATGGCAGGCTCCTCCAGCACTGGCACAGGGGCTGGGTAGCCCCTTCCCACACTTGTATTAAGACACCCCACTCCCTTTGCAGGGTGGCAGAAATGCAGCACAAGAGGCTTTGTCACAGACTCTGAGGTCACCACAGGCTGGGGGAGCAACCAGTGTGGGAATGCTGGATGCAATCAGCGTGGGACTCCTTCCCCACCCATGGACCGGGCAAACCCAGGGATCCTTCACAGCCCCTCCTGGGCTGGGGATCAGAGGAGACCCAAGACACACTGCCATGCTGCCTCCCCTGCACGCTGCCCTGGTAGCCATGGGCACACAAAAATGTGGGTGAAAGGGGGATGAAGGTGGTGGCCCCTGAGCAGAGCTCTGGGGACAGCCACAGCTGGCACGTCTCTGACCCACAAGGTTGGCTCTACCTGGGTGCATCCACCTCCACCTGCAGCCCGAGACCTGTCAGCAAGCAAGGAAAGAAGGGGCAGGGGGGCAAATGCCTACGAGAATGGCTTCCTTCTCCGCTTTGAGGGCTGTCAGCTTGGCTTCACGCTCCTCCTTGGTCAGGACTCTAGCTGCTTCTTTAATGCGCTGGAAATCCTCCTGACCGATAATGAGGGATGCTGCTGGGTTCTCTGCAGGGATGCTGGTGGTACCAGGAGCAGGGCACAGAGAGGTAGCAGTCAGTGGCATGGAGCCTCCGACGGCTCCCTCCATTCCCTGCCCCGCTGATCTCCCTGCCTGGCTGTAGGACCTGCCTGGGCTCCCCACACCAGGGGCAGCAGGAGCCGCTCTGCGACCAGGAGTCACCCAAGAGCAATGCAGGAAGTGCCTGAGCTGTGGGGACCCGACTCTCCCGGTCAGGGGGAGGAAGAAACAGAAAGTGCAGTGAAAGCAGCACCACACTGTGATGCATGGGGGACAGGATGCTCAGCGGGGTGGCCAGGGGCCTCCTGAGAAAACCCCAGAACTTTCAGCATGGGCCTAGTCAGCCCCAATAAAAAAATGCTGAAAGTATTTCAGTCCAACTTGGCTCTCCCAGCTCTCTTTTGGGAAAATTTTGACCACTGCCCTCACCCCTTTTCCAGCGGGACAAGCTGCTCAGCCTTGTCCCCCAGACTGACTGTCACTGCTCCTGCGTGCCAGATGGAAACCTCTGTTCTGTGCAGCCAGATTTTGGGGAGCAGAAGCTGCCTTTTCACTCTGTTTAATGACACTCAGCCTGCTCAGACTCCAGATCTGCACAGCATAGTTCAGCTTTGGCTCTGCTGTCCTGGGAATCCACCTGGCACGAGATGAGGAAACGCCGTGCTGCCCAAACACAGAGCACCCTCTCCCCTCCCAGTGCTGGCAGGTGTCCCTCCAGCCGTCACCCTGGCTCTGCAGGACACTGCAGAGCCACAAACTCTGCCCGTGACTCATGCTGTGGTTTAGAGGAAATCACTGAAGCTCTTGGTGCCCCCATTTCCCCACTTGTAAAAATGTGGATAATAATATAGGTCTGTTTTCCAGGGGAGTTGTAAGGAGTTAATTACTCTTTGTATTACTCAGATACCATGGTGACGCGTGTGGTGTAGGAGCGTATATTAACCAAATGCATAGAGCACTTTGAAGATGTTCAGGACTAAGAATTTACTCATTATTATTGTGTGTCACCTTTCATCCACCCTTGTGAATATGAACAGATACCTGCATAATGATCATTCGAGAGCTGCATCACAGCATTGGATTCCAGGACGCTTTAAAGAATGGCTAATGGTCACAACGGCACTAATAAATGTAATGATACAGTGGCCACTGCTTTAGTCGTCCCAGTGTTTGGGTGACCAGCCTGGGATGTCTAGGGCCTCATTTTCAGGAATTAAACCAGCACAATTTCCCTTAGCTTCAGCTGGAGCTGTGGCCGTGCGACACATCTGCAAATTGGCCTTCAGCTTCAGCAGCAGGGTCAAATAAGAATGTGAAAGTATAAAACCTGGTACCAGCCTTGAAAGCCTGAACCAGCCTCAAAAGCCTGCACCTGTGCCTCTATGCCATTTCACTCTCCACAAAACCCAAACCCAAACCTGAACCATCCGCAGGGCGGGTGTCACGTTTTACAGGGTGTAAGAGCATTACACAGAAGTTCAAAACAGGAAGAGAAGATGAACCTCACACCGAACGACAACTACAAGGAATATTTAGGGAGGTCAAAATGAGGCTAAATTGGAGCTGGCTGGGATAATGGCCCTATTCTTGTCTATGTGCTGCAGGCTTTTAATGAGGTGTAGTAATTAGGGCCAGGGTTCTTACAGTTCAGTCTTGCTTATAAAACATCCCTGTAGAGAAACACACAGCTCCTGGTGTGTAGGGGCTGCGGGCAACACTCCACTGTCTTTCTCACATGGGCCTTTTTGGTATCGGGGCACGGGAGGCAGCGTTTGATATGTGCTGGGGGGCAGGTGCTACCCTGGGTGGCTGTTCAGCCCAGAAAGAGCTTTTCTGGCTGCTGAGAAGGTTTTATGTTGCTTTTTACTGGTTCTTATGATGATTCAGTGCCTCTGTAAAATGCTCGTGCTCAGTGCTCACTGGCTCCATTGTTGCCCAAACCAGGTGTATCGGGGCGCTGCTGCCCATCCCTCCTACCCTGAGATGTTCTGGCAAACAGTGGGACAAGGTCCATGTGCCGAGATAGTGCTGTGACAGACTTGCAGAGCCCCAAAAGCTCCTCAGAGCTGCCACTCGGGCACAGACTTACACGAGGTCACGGATGAAGTCTTTGGTGATGAGACGGGTGGTCTTGGGCTTGTGCCTGCCAGAGGGTGACGCTTTTGGGGCAGTCTGCACATCCTGAAGGATCACAACAGGGCTGCCGGAGCACGACTGCTGCAGGTTCTGCAAGAAAGGATGATGTTTACTCTGGCTTTCCTGCCACTGGCCCGCACACAGCTCTCTGCCCCCCGCTCCTGGGCACAGAGGTGCTCTGGGCACGAGAGGCCGCAAGGTTCCCCTGAGCTCTGATGAACACCCTCTCACACTGGCAAGACCAGTGACGTCTGGGCATGAGAAGGGTGTTTTGCCTCAGCAGCCCCAGCTCCGAAGGCCTGATGAGGACATGGGGAGAACCAAAAATACCCCTATGGCACTGGTTTTACTATAAAAGTCTGGGCGTTAGTCTCTCACCCGAATCTGAAGTAAACGATGAGCTGGTAGCTGCTTGCTCAGGGCAAGACCTCACAAATGCTCAAGCATCATCTCGGCTACCTTGAGCTGATGGCGGCTGCCCACTGCCCCACTCCTCACCGTGGCCACCGGCACCTCTGTCCTGCTGAGCCCCACGGCCTCAGGAAAAACTGGGTGGAAACCAGCCCAGACTGACCCAAACTGGCTAGGAGCTGGCAGGGGGGTCCTGGGGAGGGAGAAGCGGGGACAGCTCGAGGTCTGGCCTTGCAGGGCAACCAAACGGCAGGCAGCCCTGGGCGGAAACCGGTCCTCCCAGTCCAGCCCGGACCGGTGCTGGTCCCTTCGCTCGAGTCGAGACTGCCACCTAGTGAAGCGTCACCCGGCTGCGGGGTGACTCGGGGACCCCGCTCCGCACTCCCCAGGCAGGGTGGGCGCTGGGTGCCCCCGGAGGGGCGGCAGAAGCCGAGGGGTGTCCCGAGCACTCGTGGGGCCGCCCCACGGGAAGCTCCGATCAGGCCGCAGGGTCTCCAATGGGCAGGAACAGGCTCTTCGTCCAGCCCGGGGTGAAGCCCCCCCGGGCTGCCGACAATCCCACGGGAAGGAGGATTTCAGAGCAGGCACTGGTCTGCAGAGCAAACCTCCAGCAGCCGAGTGGGATGGTCCCTGGCCAGGAGACCCGAGCCCAGCAGGGCAGGTTCGACTTCCCAAGGCCAGGGTCACTTCCCCGAGCCCAACCACAGCGTATGCGTCCCAGCGAGATACTTGCCCAGGTCAGGGAACCACAAGAGCTAATCTAAGGTACACACAGATGTGTGGTTTCCCCTGGACTTCTATATACTAGTTCAGCTTTAAAATCCTAAGCAACTGCTGGAACAAATCCTACAGCCAGCCGGGCAATGAGCAGTTCCCTGGGAACTTGCTGGCAATATTTCCATTTTACAGGTCTGCAATATTTCCACTTTACAGGTCTGATGGCCCCAAACCACGGGCTCTCCCGCAGTCCAGCATGGCAGGTACCAGAGCAGCTTCCCAGCCACCGGGTGCTCCAGTGGGAGCTGTTGAATTAAAGGGTTTGGCACTAAAACACCCGTGCAAACAAAGACAATAGTGTTATTCACTGCAGCCAGCCCGCACATTGTCCCCATAGCCAGAACTCCTTGGACTAGACCTGGATTAATCTCAGGGAATTCAATTATCACCCATAGGAGCGTTACAACATTTTTATCTAACTGCCTTGAAGGCTTCTGAGATAACAGATCATAAACCTGCCTGGGGCTCCTCGGCTTGTAGGGTGTCCGAGGCACACAGACCCGGCAGCCTCGGAGCAGGTTGCTTGCCGGGAGCGTTCCCAACCTCCTGCCTCACGAGGCAAACCATCCATACAGCCTCCAGTTGGGAGCGGAGGCAATCTTCATTACACTCTTCCTTCCTCTCCTCTGAAAAGCCAATGGGTTTTGGCAAGTCTTTTTGGACAGATTTGTTTCAAACAATAAGACCCAGGAGAGGAAATTACAGCCACAAACACACACCCCCATGGAGGGACAAGTGCCTCAAACACAACGTGGTCCCCTCATGGTAGCCAGCCGCCTGCTGCAGCCCCAGTGGAGATGCCTCCAATGTTTTAACAGCTGAAGAGATGGCAAGCGTGAGATGGGCCAAACTCCAGTGGCATCCAGCCTGGCCCTTGTACCTCGATCTGTGTCAAAGACGACGCAAAGTGTGGGGTGAGCCAACGGCTGCAGCCATAAACCCAACCTGCCATGGGGAGAGCACCTGGGAGAGTTGATAAAGGAGGTGGGGGAAGTAGTAGTGGGAGGAGGACATCCAAAGCATCACCCTTGCCTGGAAAATGCCATCATCCATCTCGGTGACAGTGGCTGCAGCTCTCCCCTGGGCTCTCCTGCAGGAGCCAGGGACAGCTGAGGGACGAGCGTGGAGGAAGGCAGCCTTTTCCTTACAAGACTGGAGAGGAAAGAGCTGTTGCTCTCTGTTTATCTCCTCTCTCAATGGCCAGGGCATCCGGCCAGGAGGTCAGAGACCTGCTGCAATTCTGCCTCGTCTCCAAGGGGACCGATTTCGTAGCTCCCTGATGAAAGTCTAAATATGTTGGCAACAAGCTGCTCTGGAAGCTTCCAGCCCCTGCTCCAAGGACTGTCTCTATATCCCACATGAAATAACCACTATCTAACGTACAAACCTGGTAATGCCAGCTCCTCCCCTTTACCAGGGTGTCTAACCTCCTGAGCCTCCTTTATCTCACTAATTAACTAATTACCCTGTGAAAAGTAGAAGTGCGCATCAAGGAGGACAGAGGCACACGCAGTCCCTGGTCTGGTCTGGTGCCTTGGCACACTCCCAGGAGGCAGGGGTGGATTTTGAGCTCTCCCAGAAGGAATTGAACACTGGGCTCCCACAGCAGGCAAGGCATTAAGAGCGCAGAGGTGGCAGGGCCCGGGGAGGGCTGGTGAAGGGTGCGACAGCGTCCCTCACCCGGGAGGTTTGGAAAACAGGGACTGTGGAGGCAACATGGTGGAGAAGAGCCTCTGGTGAGCGAGCCGGGGTGAGCAGGGCGGGATGAGGGCCGGCAGATGAGGTGGGAGGGGCTGAGGCACCGAGCGCTCCCTGCCCGGAGGGTGCCCGAGCCGGGCTGAGGACCCCGGGCAGGACCCCAGCACCACGGTGCCCCGGGCGGAATGGGGCCGGCTCTGGCCTGGTGAGGTCCCGGCCACACCCACCCCTCCGTGGCACTGCCCGGTGCAGAGGGGTCGGGCAGCCGGTGGTGCCCCCCGGTATCCCGGCCCCCTTACCCGGCTCTCCCCGAACAGCAGCTCATCCACCGCGGTGCTCCGGGCCCTCCTCCTGTATCGGCTGCGGGGCTGGCTGGGGGCACGGCCGGGGGGTGCGGGGACGCTGGTGGGCTGCGGGGGGACAAGGGCCGTGAACGGGCTGCGGCGGGGGGGACAGACCCGGAGAGGGGGGACCGGGCCCGGCGCACCGGCACGGGCCGCGCTCACCATCCTGCTCCGCTCGGCAGCCGCTGACCGTCGCCATGGCAACGCGCCCCCTCCCCCGGCAACCGCCGCGTGGGCGGGGCGTTCCCGAGGGGGCGCACGGGGG
>NW_010972655.1:375020-378567 GCF_000737465.1 Haliaeetus leucocephalus
CCCCGCCCCCGCCAGCCAGCCCCGCCCACCAGCCCTTGTCCCGCCCCTCTCGCCCCCACCTCTCAGCCCTTGCCCTGCTCCATCAGCTCCGCCCCTTCGGCCCTTGCCCCGCCCCTCCGCGTGGCCTGGCTGCCACCATGCTGTGGCGCGAGGTAGTGGGATCCCTGTGCCCCCAGGCTGGGGTGCCCTCAACCACCCCTGGGCCCGGGTCCCCCCAGCCCCCTCCACCCTGGGGTCTCCCCTCACCCTCCCCACTCCAGCCCAGGTGTGCCCCCCTCCCGCCATCATGACTATCCAGGCCTGGAAAGAAGAGGAGCCATTTATTGGGGGGGGGGGGGTTGCCCCCCCAGCACAGTGGCAGAGCTGGGGTGGCACCACGGCCCCCAAGGCACTGGGGGGTTGCAGGTGCAGCGGTGGGGGGGGCAGTGCGGCAGCCCCCTTCCCTCACACGTGCCCAGCAAAATAATAATAATAAAAAAAGACTTTGGTCCTGGAAATACTGGCAGGGGGGTGGGCGCCCAGGCTGGGGAACAGCTGGCTGGTCCATAAGGGCGGGGGGGGGGAAGGCAGTTTGGGGGCTGGCCCCGGGGGGCCCTTCACAGGCAGGGCCTGGGGGGGCCGTGCCGGCGGCAGCCGGGGGGCGGCGTAGGCGCTCAGAGGATCTGGCGGGGCATGCCATAGCCGGTCATGCCAGCCTGTGAGGCACCCCGGTTGGTGCCCATCTGCAGCCCGATGACGCTCTGGCCCTCCTTCAGCTTGTCCTCGGAGAAGACGCGCCGGTTCTCCTGCGACTTCCTGTGGGCACGGTGGGTGTCAGCGTCTCCGTGAGACCCCATGGCCCAGCCTCCCCCCCCCCCCCAGCACCCACCACCTACTTGGGGAACCAGTTGGGGTCTCCCACAAAGAGCCCGTCGCCCTTGGCCACGGCCAGGCTGCCCAGGTTCATCAAGGTCCTCTGCACGCACGCCATGTTCTTCCCTGCAAGGCCCCAGGCAGGCTCAGCCCTGTCCCTGTCCATCCCCAGCCCTGTCCCCCATGCCCACCCAGCCACTCACCTTCCCAGAGGTCAACGGTCTGGAAGATATCGGTGGCAGCGATGCCATAGCGCTCGGCTGCCTGAAGGAACTGTGAGATCTGTTCCATCTGCTTGAAGGCCATGGTGGATGCCTGGATCTTGGCCACTGGCCCCTGGCCCCGTGGGTGCAGGCTGTTGATGAGCCGGCACAGCACCTGGATGGGATGGACCCCGGGGGTCAGGTGGCACGGTGCGGCAGCCCCCTGCCCTGGCCAGCCCCAGGGGTACTTACAGTGCCGTCCTTCAGCCACTGCTGGAAGCCGTCCCTGCCAGGTGCTGGCTGCGCGACGTCCCCGCCACACTGCGCCAGGATCCACCGCACCAGGATCTGCTCTAGCTCGGGGTCATATTGCCGGTCGATCTTCTGCTGCACCTCCCGGCTGAGGCCGTATGATGGTCCCCGGTTTGCCATGCTGACGGCAGGGGGGGTCTGCAGAGACCAGACCCCTGTCAGCGGCTCTGGTGGCACTGGGGCATTCGGCATGAGACAGGCACGGCCCTGTACCCACAGCATGGTGGAGCCCCTCGGGGACAGTGGCAGGGCCCCATCCTGGCCAGCCAGGCTGCCTGGACGTCCGGCATGGAGCCTTATCACCCGTGCCAGGCACTGCCCGGGCTCTGCCCTGCCCTGCCTGCTTCCTGCCCAGCCAGCCAGGAGCGGGCAGTGGGTCCGTGCCCAACCAAGGGTGATGGGGCAATTCGGCCCTGGGCAGGGGGTGCAGCACCATGGCCCCTCAGTGCCGGGGCTGGATCCCCCACCCCAAGCATCCCTGTCCCCGCGGCTCAGCCCCACCAAGCGCATGGAGACTTGGCAGGTGCTCGCTGCCGGTCGAAGCTTGTTTGTGAAGCTCACCCATTTGCTTGGGCTGGGTGCCAGATCCGGGACCGGCTCGGGAGCACGGGGCCTGGGGCTGCCGGCAGCGATGCCCTCGCTCTGGCAGGGGAGCCGGACCTGACCTGGCGGGCCCTGTGGCCAGGCATTGCCCTTGCCAAGGTGGCACCGGAACCAGTGCCACCCGTGCCAGGAAGGATGGAGGTTGTGCAAGGTGCCCACAGGGGGATGCGAGTGGACCAGCACTGCCCTGCCCATGCAGCTGGGGTGCTCCAAGCCCTGGGGTGGTCTGAAGCCCCTCTGCCCTCCAGTGACACAGTGGGTATGCCAGGCTGCCCGGGCTGTGCATTGCCCCCCACGCCCAGTCCTGCATCCCTGGCGTTTGGGGGCACCCTGGCACGCAGAAGCAGGAGCATGTGCTGCTCCCCTCAGGGGTGCGGGTGCCCCTGCCAGCCCCGGTGCCCGTGTCCCAGATGGGGACGTGTGACAGGTGACAGCTGCCAGCCTGGGGCAGCCCAGCCCACACCTGGGGGGACCAGACTCGGTTTGGGACAGAGCTTGACCCTGTCACATGCCTGGCTTCAGGCTTGACCCTGTCACATGCTTGGCTTCAGGCTTGGGGCTCCTTGACACCAGGAGCAGCCAGGGGATAAGCCACCCTGGCTCATGGGGACAGGAGGAAAGTCAACCCCAAGCCCCCAGGGAAGCCGGCGGGAGCAGCAGGTCAGCCGTCCGAAGTCCCAGCACTGCAGCCACCCCGTGGCCGCAGGCTGCCCCGGGCCAGCCGTGTGTCCCCCCAAAGCCGTCGGTCGCTGTCGGGCTCCTCGGGGCGAGGGCTGGGGCACGGGCAGCCCCAGCAGGGAGGGAGCCGGCTCCCCCGGAGCGCGGGGAGCGCCCGGCCGGGGGCCAAGCCAGTTGGGAAACAAAGAGGAGCTGAAATTGGTGCAGACAGGGCTGATTTCCCGACACAGCTGGGGCTTGCCCAGACGGAGGGGAGGGCCGGACCCAGCCCAGCTGCGCCACCGCCGCGCTGGGGACCCCACGGACACGGCGGGAGGGGGCTGCACCCGGCCCGGCCGGGGCACAGCCACCCTGGGGAGCCCATCGCAGCCCCGGGGGCAGCGTGGAGGGGATCCCAGCTGGGATACAGCCACCCGGGTGTCCCCAGAGGGAGCCTGGGGACCCCATAGGTCTCCGAGGACCAGCAGGGAGGGCACTATAACCAGCCCAGCTGGGACCAAGCCACCCTGGGGACCACACAGACCCTCCCAGTGTTAGCAGGGAGGGGACCCCAGCCAGCACAGGGCCAGCCTGGGGACCCCCGAGACACCCTAGGGCCAGCAGGGAGGGGACTGTACCCAGGGCACGGCCACCCTGGGGTCCCCATAGACCCCCGAGGCCAGCGGGGAGGGGACGCCCGGCTGCGACACAGCCGCCCTGGGGACCCCGCAGCCAGCCCAGGGTCGGCGGGGAGGTGACCGTACGGAGGACAGGGGCACCCTGGGGACCCCGCAGGCACCGGGGGGGCACCGGGGCGATACCGGGGAGGGGACTGGACCCAGCCTGGCGGGGACACGGCCACCCGGGGGCCAGCGAGGAGGGTGCCGGGGTCGCCGCGCCGACTCCGAGGGACCGCAGCC
>NW_010972655.1:379169-393270 GCF_000737465.1 Haliaeetus leucocephalus
GGGGTCGTGGTGGGGGCAGAGGGGCTGTGTGGGGACGAGGCAGCCGTGGTGGCAGGGTGACACAGGGCTTGTGGTGGGGACAGGGTGGCCGTGGCAGCCAAGGTGAGTACAGGGTGGCCATGGTGGCAGGGACGGGCTGGCCATAGCGTTCGAGGGACGTCAGGGTTTTGGTGGGGAGAGGGTGGCTGTAGTGGCAGGGAGATATGGGGGCTGCGATGACCAAGGTGGAGACGGAGCCCGGCATGGTGGCAGTGGCGGAAAAGGCTGTGACGGGGACAGGACTCAGCTGTGGTAGCAGGGGATACAGTCACCGCAGTGGAAGGGAACGTGGTGGGTGCCAGGGCCCTGCTGTGGTGGCGGGGACCACCAGGGCCTGGCCATGGTGGCAGGGGGACAGCTCAGGCGGCTGCAGGGCCCACAGGAACACAGCCTCCCCAGCACCCACAGTGTCCCTGGCAGCACAGGGAGGGGTGATGGCCCTTGCACAAGTCCCGTCTCCATGGGAAGCACGACCAAAACAACAAACAAAACCTCAGCCCGAAGCCACCATCCGCCTCTGGAACGGGTGGCCCGCCACCGCTGTGGCGTCCCTGTGACCCCACCCACCCCTCAGCACCGGAAATTTGTCCCGGGCTCAGCACCCACCCTCCTGAGCCAGCCCAAGGTGCCACCGTGTTCTGGAGCTCGGTTGTGAGGACTCCATCATGGTGAGGAGCAGCCTTGGAGTGTCCCCCCCCCCCCAGGGGCCAGGGCGCCTCCTGCACCCATGGGTGCCACATGGGAGGTTGCATGTTGTCCCTGTTATCCCCCATACCTGCCCCCCCCAGTTGTGGGTGTCCCCTGGGGATTTCCAGCAGGGTTTCCCATGGCTTCAGTGACCAGGATGCATGGCTCAGGGACACATGGATGAGGGGACCAGGGGGTGGCACATGACATGTGAAACCAGGGTGACCTATGGGACAGGGGTGACATAGTGGGGACAAGGTCAGGGGGTGACATGGAGGTGAAGGAATAGGGGTGGCACAGTGGCAGGACCTGGGGAACAGCACCCCGGGGCAAGGGGGAGGCCCAGGGTGACAGAGGGAGCAGGAGGGGTGTGATACAGGGAGCAGGTCCTGTAGGGATGACACAGAGATCAGGAAAACGGTGACATGGGGGCAGGATCATGTAAGTACTCGGCCAGGGAAGGCAGGGGGTAACAGAGGGTGCTTTGGGGAACAGGACCCCTGGAGGCAGTGTGGGGGGAAAGGGGGGGCAGGAGCTCTAGGGCATGGGGCTAGGGTGACAGGGGCCAGGACCCCCGGGGGTGGAATGGGGTAGCACAGGGCAGGATCTGGGGGGACAGAGCTGGGGATGACACGGAGGTGGGGGGGGTACAGGGCAGGATGCTCAGGGACTGCAGCCAGGGACAATGCAGGAGTGGCCCAAGCAGGACCCCCCAGGGCACACGGGGGAGGATCGGGGGGGCAGGGCTGATGCCGGGGACGTGGGGCAGGATGAGGGGGACACAAGGCCAGACCAGGGACACGATGTGATGCAGCGCAGGTTTGGGGGCGACCCTGATGGGCAGAACGGGGTGACACGGGTCGACTTGGTGGGGCAGACGGGGGTGACGCATGGGCGGGACACGGGGCGGGCCCGGGGCACAGCCCGGTGCGACCCGACGTGACCCGTGGCACAGCCCACGAGCGACCCCCGGAACACCCCGGGGCCGGGGGTGACGTAGTGCGCTCTAGGCCCCGCCCCCATGACGCGCTCCCGCGGCATGGCCATATAAGGGAACGAGGCGCGCAGGCCCCGCCCTGCGTGGAGCTGCAGCCAGACCCCGCCCCGCCCGCAGCCCGAGAAGGAGGGGGAGCACGGGGCAGGGAGGGGGCTGCGGGTGGGAGACCCTTCAGGGGGGCACCAGGAGGGGAGCCTGCACAAAGCATAGGGACGGGGAGGGGACGGACGGACGGACGGACATGACACACGCAGCGGGAGTAGGAGGAGGTGGGACACGGTGAGGGATGCAGGGAGCACGGGGGGGTGATAGGGAGGGCCCCAGGCTCGCACGGCACAAGGATGGGGGGGGGAGAATAGCAGGACCCTGAAGGGACAGAGGTGCCCTCGGGCAGGGGATGATGGGTGCCCGGGGGGGGGAGGGGGGGCACCCGTGCCCCTGCCTGCCACACAGGAGCGGGTGCTGCTCTCACGCCTCTTTATTCCGCCCCAGCATCCTTCTTGCCCAGCCCAGGAGGTCCCCGGGGGTCCCTAGAGCAGCGTGGCCAGCTCAAAGCGCTCGGCGCAGCACCCGCGGGGACCCAGCCGCTGCCGGGCCACCTCCCTGCGGTGCCGGGACGCTGCCAGCTCCTGGCGCAGGGCCCTGCTGCGCTCCGGGGGGCCGCCCGCTGCCGCCGCCAACGCCTCCGCTGACACCGAGCTCACCGGGGAGGAGCCACCGCCGCCAGGCTCTGCGAGGAGACAGGCAGCGTCCGGCCCAGATGCGTCACCCACCCACCCACCCGCGGGGCCACCCCCAGGGCTGTGGGTGCCAAAGGGCCCTGCTACCCCCTTTTCCCAATGGCCTCGCCGTGGGAAGAAGGGTGGTGGACAGCCCCGCGGGGCCGTGACAGTTGGGGGTTGCGGGGGTCCCACACTCACTCTGCCGCTCCAGGTCACGCAGGACGATGGTGGAGACAGGCTGTGCCGGGTCCCCGCTGCGGTAGAGCTGCAGCGCCTCGAGGATGTCCGACTCCAGGGCAAACTCTGCATCCCACTCATAGTTCTCGTCCACCGAGGTGTTCCTCCTGTGGAGATGTGCGTCAGGACAGTCTCCACACAGGCACGGCGAGGGATGTTGGGACGCAGGGGGAAGCAGGCAGTGGGTGAGAGGGCAGGCAGGGATGCTGGGGGGAGAGCTGGGGTGGTCCCCAGGGGCAGGGATGGCGGGGATGCCATAGGGGGGTGTCGCCAGGGAGCAGTGGCCGGGGTGCCACAGGAGCTGGGAGGCAGCAGGGCGGCTCCACACCAGGATGCCCTGGCCAAGCCTTGTGGGACAGGCTGAGAGATGCCCCAGCATGAGCCGGCTCGTCCCCGGCGTCCTGCCTGCGGCTCACCTCTTTCCGGTGCCACTGAGGGCTGGATCCATCCTTGCCCTGCCCTCCTCCGCTGCCAAGCCTCCACCGTGCCAGCTGCCCCTGTCCCTGAGTGGGGTGCCCAGGCAGTTTCCCCCCAGGGATGGTGCCAGCGAGGGGGGCCGCAGGAAGGAGGCACTGCCCCGGCCGCTGCTCTGGCTGGTCAAACTGCCCCGTGGCAGCTTCTCCAGGGGGGCGGGATCCGGCGGCCTGCCCGGTGCCCAGCCAGGCTCTATGGTGCCAGCTGAGGGCATGGCCTCAGTCCTGCTGCCACCAATGGGGAGGCGGTGGGCCAGCTGGGTGGGGGGCCACAGGCTGGCCCCCGGGCTGGGGGAGCTGGGCCAGGCAGCAGTGCCAGGCAGCGAGGCCTTGGCCGGACCCACCGGCAGCATGGGGGGTTTGAGGAAAGTGGCAGCTGGGGGAGAGGTGGCGTTGGCACAGGTGTCGATGCAGTCCGGGCACAGCGTCCGCCCCACGTGCTGCAGGGAGCCCCCAGACTCTGATGGGGTGGGTGGTGGGCTGTCAGCGGGCTCTGGCTGGCCACCAGCATGGCTGGGCTCTGCTGGCTCCTCTGGGGGCGGCCAGTCACCATCGACACACATCTCCTTGAAGAAAGGCAGGCTCAGGTACTGGAGGATCCCGCTCTGGGCTGGAGGGCTGGCCGGCTGCCAGCTGCACCCAAGGCTGGGGCTGGGGGAAGCCGGGGGGCCGAGAGGCAGCCGGGGGGAGCCCTCGAGGGGCAGCGAGTCCCACAGGGCGCTGGCAGTGCTCTGGCAGGGCCCGGTGCTGCTGGGGCTGTCGCGCAGCTCCTCCACAGCGCTGTAAGGCAGAGTCGCGGCGGAGGCCACGGGGCTGATGTTGATAATGCACAATGGCGCGGCCTCATCCACGGGGCTGCTGCTGCCATAGCCGAAGTAGCGGCCCTGGCGGTAGCTGGCGGCCCGGGCTCCCCGGCGGGCCTGCCCCATGGGCCGGGGGCGCAGTGAGACCCCCTTGTGCCAGATGTGCTCCTCCTCCTCCTCCTCCTCCTCCTCCTCTGTGGGCAGCTGGAGGTAGGGCTGGGGCTGTGGGCCCTGGGGGTCCTGCTGGGGGTACAGCCCTGGCTCAGCATAGGGCAGCGACCCGAAGCTGCTCTCCTGTGGCTGCGTGTCAGTCTCCACCACAAAGCGCCCGTCGGGGCCACGGCAGATCCGCTCCAGGGGCACATGCTCCCCGACGTGGCTCTCATACATGGCGTACCGGGAGCCGGCCCCGGCGATGCTGAGACCCAGGCTGGTGCCGGCCTTCTCACCCCACAGCAGCGTCCGGCGCAGGCTCTGGTAGGGAGACGGCTGCAGCTTCAGCTTCACGGTGCTGTCTGGGCTACCAGAGCCATGAGAATTGCTGTAAGGAAGAAGGGAGCTGCTATAGCACCCCCATCCTGGCTCTGGGCTTGTGCGGCTGCCCCCCATGCCGGAAGAGCTTGTGCCAGGCATCTGGCAGCAGGTACCATGACCCTGCCACCGCTGCTGCGGGCTCGACAGACCTGCTCCTGCACTTTCTGATCCTTCCTTCAGCCAAAACTCGCCAGAGGCAGCACCCCAGGGGAGCCCTACCCCACGGCACGCCCTGACCCCAGCACCCCTCTCCTAACACCCCCTCTGTGGCCAGCCCTCGGCCAGTGGCAGTGGCTGGCTGCCCCCTGGCCTGTCCCTCTGCTCCCAGCCAGCAGTGAGTGAATGATAGGGAGCGCAGCAAGATGGGGAGGGAGCATGGCATGGCATGACTTACTGTGGAGGTGGAAGCTTCTTGCTGGGGGAGAAGACGAGTGGTGGATCTGGAAGGTCATGAGAACACAAGGGGATCACACGGCGAGCAACTCAAAGTGATGATGAGGAGACTGCGGCACCCACTCAGCCCTGCTACTGCCCCAGGGGAGCCCTCCAGCCCCAGGCTGGCCTATCCCCTCCCTGGGCACCAGGTCCTGCCACCCTGCACATGGCGCTTTGAGCTCTCCAGGAGCCCCGGCGTCCAGGCACCTGCACCCGGGCAGCAAGCTCCTACCTTGCCTTCGCTTCTGGATGCGGGCAGCACGCCGGCGGTTCATGATGCAGGCGGCCATTGTGCTGAAGATGATGGCCACGCTGAGGAAGCAGATCCCACCGATGACCCCGGCCAGCACTGGCTGCGGCAGGAGCTCTGGCAGCTGGGTGCGAGATGGATACACCTCCATGCCTGGGTGAGACAGGAGACACCATCAGAGGCTCGGTTACCCACAGGGCACACCAGCCCGCCTCCCTCATATCACCAGCACCACAGGGATAAACAGCAAAGCCTCAGCTCTCTTGCCCATTGGGGCTGCTCTGCCTTCAGGCGGACCCACGCCCTCCACCATGCCAGGCACCGGGAACAGGGATGCTCTGTGCAGAGCTCTCCTGCTACCTGGCCTGTGAGACTGAGGTCACCCCAGACCTGCATGTGGAGATGGGTGTTCCCACGGTATTAGCTTTGGGGGTCCTGCTCTGGGCGCTGTGTACCCTGGTCTACTAGCAGGGACACTTGGGGGTGGGAGCAGTGTGAAGGGGTTTCTCTTTGGGAAGATCTAGACCATGCTGGGCACTTCACACCTCTGATTTCTATCCCCAGGGCAGGAAGAGCAAGTGGGCAGCAGCCCAGGCCTTACCTGCTGTGGAGACATTCACCGTGTTGCTAGGATCGCTGATGTAGCTGCCAGCAAAGGCCACCAGTCGGAACTCATAGAAGGCGTCCTGGGGAGCAGAGGGCCATTAGCATTGTTGGCACAGTGGTCAGCCAAGCCTCAGCCCACACAGCTGCAGAGCCGAGTGGCTCTGCCAGAGGCCCCAGCTCTGGGTAGCAGCGACATAGGAGATCTAATCCTCTCCCTTGCTGCGTTGCCCAAGCTGCCCCACAGCCAGGGAGCACCCGGTGAAATTCCCACCTTGATGAGTCCTGGCACCAGCACCTGCGTCTTCGTGCTAGGGATGGAGCGGTCCAGCACCTCCCAGCCACCCTTGCCCTGCCGCAGCTCCAGCGCATAGCCGCTCAGCGCCACTGAGAACTGAGCCGGGGGCTCCCACTGCAGCAGGACCCCACGCGCAGTCTCATTGGCGGTCAGAGCCTGCGGCGGGGACAGGAAGATGCGCATGGTCATGGCTGGCGGCTCTGGAGGCACTGTGGTCACTGGGAAGCCTGAGGAGAAAAGGGATGCTGGTGTGGGAGCTAATGCGAGGGGACAGCAGGGCAGAAACAGGAGCCTCCTCAGTGCTTGAGGGCTCTGGGGGGACAGGAGCTGCTTTGGGGAGCGTGCAGGCCCCCTCTTACCCCTGGGCACAGAGGTGACAATCTGGCTGAAGGGGCCACTGCCCAGCTTGTTCTGGGCCAGGACGCTGAACTGGTAGCTTAAGTCTGGCTGCAGATTCTCCACCAAGAGGTGCTGAGCCCCCACTGGCACAGAGAGTGACACCCAGTCATGATGGGCCCGGGGTGGATGCTTCACCCTGAGGAAATGTGGGAAATGGGAGTCCAGAACTGAGGGCCCCTGGTGGGGCAGAGGGGGCGTGGGACACCAGACGCTGCCCACAGGGACTCACAACGGTGTGTACCAGACGCTGAACCTCTGGAAATAACCCCCGTCAAACCCCGGCTCCCAGGAGATATTGGCTGCCAGCAGGAGTGGGAGCACAGAGACGTTAGTGACAGCGTGAGGACTGGTACCTGGTGGCAGAAGCAGAGAGAAGACCTGTCAGACGGGGTGGCTTAGACAACAGTCATGCAGGGGCATTTCCATCCCTTCCAGCACAGGGAGGCTGGTGTTGTACACCCCAGGGCAGCCCAGCACCCACAGCATCTGCCCACTAGGGACCAGCAACTCACCCAGCACGTGGACAGAGGTGGTGGTGCTGACACTGGCCACCAAGTTGGTGGCCGTGCACTCCCAGACACCATGCTGCTCCTTGATGAGTGGGCGGAAGATGAGGCTGCTGTTCGCATCCACCTGGGCACCACTCTTCCCCATGCTACCCACCTGCATGGCAAGACACGGACACACCGATCATGGGCAACCACCCACCCCACCCAGGGCTGGGACAGCTAACGTGGTCCACCACCCTGGTGCTGGCTTAGGAACCAAGGGGCAGGACTTTTTCCCTGGTTTCTTAGGGGGCAACACAAGCAAAGTGCCCTGAGCCCCTTCTACTGCAGGAACCAGGAGAGAGGTGACCCTGTAGCATCTGCAGGGACACAGATATGGGGACTGTGCTAGAGTGATGCCCCAGAAGCCAAAAGCAGCATCTGCCTCCCAGGAGGTCTCAGCTGGTTCCCCAGAGTGGTGGCTCCTACCTTCAGCCAGGTGACAGTTGGGGGGGGATCCCCATGGGCGGCGCAGGGGATCACCAGCTCCCGGCCCACCTCCTGGAAGTATTCCTCCTTAGGGCGCACTGTGAAGGCAGGGGGGTCCTGGAAGACAGGCACACATGGTGAAGGGCTTGGTGGCAGGCAGGACAGGGTGCAGACCTGCAGCAAAGCAGGCCAACGGGCACGCAGTGTGCCTGGGCTGCTCAGCACGGCAGGGTGGGAGCAGCTTAGGTGAGGGACTTGGGCAGTGTGCCCACCTGCCCAGCCTCACCTTCAGCAGGACACGTGTGGGCCGGGACTCGCCAGCAGTGCCATAGCTGTTGTATGGGGTACACGTGTACACTCCCAGCGCATCGTCGTTCCCCATCGCAATGACGATGGAGCCATCTGGTCTTGTGGACCAGCCAGGGAGCTGGAAGATTGGGGCACAGGGTCAGGATGAGGGGCTCAGGGGGGTGGGAAGGCAGGGGAGGGCGCAAGCGGTGGTACCTTGTCCAGCTCCAGTGGGCGCCCATCCCTCGTCCAGCTGACGGAGAGCAGAGGGGGGTTGGCCCTGGTGGGGCAGCGGATCACACCCTGCATCCCCTTAGGCAGGTGGGTCTCTGGGAGCATGGTGGTCACCTGCGCTGGATCTGTGAGGACAAACAGGGTGCCAGGGCCTGCATGAGGGCGGCAGGGGCCAGGGTCCCTGTGGCAGCTGAAGGGGTACCTCCTTCCCACCACAGCCTGTGGGGACCTCCACAGGCTGGCCCAGCAGGGCCTTTCCGTGAGCGGAGCTGCTGACAGCATGGCCCAGGCTCATGAGGGGCTGTGGGGCTCTTACACAGCACTGTGACGAAGGCTGAGGCAGAAGGCGGCTTCCACAGCCCATTGCTGGGGATGCAGGTGTATTTGCCGGCGTCGTCTGGGGTCGTTCGCTGGAGCAAGAGACTCCCATCCACCAGGACGCGGACCCGAGCCTGGAGGTGGCTGCAAGGGAAGGGGAGGGCAGTGGTGAACAGTGTGGCTGGGACTGTCCCCACTGCTCTGGGATGAGCGAACCCCCCAGCCATGCACCCAGCCAGCCCATCACTCTGAGCCACACTTCGCAGGGCCACAGCAGCCCCCGCCAGCCCCAGCACTGCCAGCAGGAGCCACCTCGGTGCCATCCCTGTTCCCACTGTACCTGAGGTGGAAGACGTTGCTGCTGCCCTGGAACCAGGTGTAGGTGAGGTTTCCTGGGTACGCCTCAGCCTGGCACGCCAGAAAGGCATCTTGGGAGACATTGACGGTGACGTTCTGGGGTGGCACCACAATGATAGGTGGCCCTGTAGTGTGAAGCAGAGGGGATAGTGAGGACTGGGGACAGGGGATGGCCCCAGCTGCTCCCAAAGCCCATCATACCTGCACCTGCCCCAAAACCAACCCCTGTGATGTGGCTCCCTCTGTGGCCTGTGGCAGCACCCAGTGGGGTGGCCCACACGGCCAGGGCCGGTAAAGCACCTGCTCTTACCCTGCACGAGTACACGGGTGGTGTGGGTGATGGTACCCTCCTTGCTGGAAGCATGGCAGGTATAAGTGCCTGCGCTGGCGCGCTCCACAACAGCAATGCTCAGCGTCCCGTTCCTCACCTGCAACGGCACCGGGCATGTGGCACAGCCACCAAGGGACAGGACACCCTCAGGAATGTGGCATTGTGGCAGGGCCGGTGGCAGTAGGTGGGTGCCACCATGGTGGGGACGGGCGCCTGCTCTCCAGCCAAACAGAGTTGCATTGCTCTGCATGCCTGGCTGCCCCACAAGACCCTGGCTGAGCTGGGGGACACAACACAGGGGGTAATGGGTGGTTTGCTGTCCTCACCTGCACTGTGTCCCCACTCTGCACAGTCAGGTCGCTCCTCTTCCAGATGACAACAGGCTGGGGGTTGCCAACAGCTGTGCAGGTAAGGCTCAGTGCGTCCCGGTCCTGCACCTCCACAAATGCAGGGGGGGTTTCCAGGAAAGTGGGGGGTGCTGTAAAGACAAGTCCAGACCCTTACCCCCAGGTCCAGCTCAACTGGTGTTGGAAGATGAGTGGATCCAGTCCCAGCCCTGAGAGATCTTGGCTGGTGCTGGGCAGAGCGGTAACCAAGGGTGGGATCTACTGGTACCGTTGACAGTGAGGTGGATCCAGGTGCCGTTCTGGAAGTCAGCATCGGTGCTGTGCCGGTCAAGGAAGAGCACGCGGCACTCGTACCAGCCTTGGTCCTCGGCACGCAGGAGGTCAATGCGCAGCGAGGCACCTTCCTCGATCCGCACACGACCTGCACACCCAGAAGCGGCCGTCACAGCCAGTGCTGCCGGCTCAGGGACAGCTGCATTCCTGGGCCACCCGCCTCCCCGGGACACCCACCCACACAGCACTTGCCCCCACTGCGGGCTCAGTGGCTTCCCTGGGGAGCGGGGCCAACTGCCCCACTTGGCAGCAGCAGGGTCTGCCAGCATGGCCAGGCCATGCTCGGCCTTCTTCCACCTCGGCTGGTGCCACAGGGGGCTAGGAATGGCCACGGGACAAAAGCCAGGGTGGCTGCGCCACGGTGGAGGTTGGTCACACCGACATTTAGCACTACACCTCCCGCTGCTGTTGGGGAAATGGGAGAGGACGTGGAGGTGGGCTCTGCCACCTGCCCCCGTGTAGGGTGGCCTCGGCAGGGACCCCCCTGACAAGGTGGGTCCCTGCACCTTGAGCATCACTCTCAGCAGCTGGGCAAGAAAGCTGGTCCCACTGCCCCCTCTGCCTCCCCCTTGAGCTGCCAGCCTGCCTGCAAAATCCCTCCCTGCCCCCTTCCCCCTTGCCTTTCAGGGACCCTTCTCCTGCAGCCTCAGCTGCCCTTTCCCCCAGGAGCCCCCCCCCGGCAGTCTCACCCTTAGGAGCCCTGCTAAGCCTCGGGCACCCCCGCACCGTCCCCTCTCCCCGTGGCACGGAGGGGGTGAGGCTGAACCCCTCGCCCGCCTTGCAGGCATGAGTGCTACAGACCCCCTGAGGGGCACAAGCAGCGGGGTGCTCTCCGGGACCATGGGGCCCTCGGCCCAAGCAGGCAGCAGCCCCGCGCCCCACGGCCTCTTTGATGAGAAGGAGGATAAGGGCGCAAAGCGACAGCGAGCACAGCCCTTTAATCCCCTGGGCTATTATCAGAGCCATAATCGGCTCAGGCGTGCAGCAGGCAATTGGCTCAGCCCCGGCTGGGGTGTGCAGCCAGCAGCATCCACTGGCCTGGCACCCCCGAGGCTACCTGCCCGCGACCCCACTGCAGGCACCCATGGCCCAGAGAACTGCTCCAGGCTGGGGATGCGGGTTTAGCCCTAGGCGTGCCACTGCCTGCGGTTGCCTTGCTCCCAGCACACCACATCAGGGCCACTGCCACACTCCTGGCAGCACAGCACGCAGCTCTTGGCGCTGGAATAGCTCATGACGCTCCCCATCGACATCGGAGAGCTCCCCGAGTCTAGCAGCTTCCTGAAGTGTTTCCAACAAAGCAAGCTTTGCCGAATGCTGTTGTCAGCTCTACCCAGGAGGTCAGTGTCACAGGCAGTCCCACACGCTGCCCAACTCACTGGAGCCCAGGCAGGGCACTGCACGAGTGCTACTGGCAGCAGGAGGCCGCATCCTGCCAGACGAGCCTGGCGAGGAGGAAGAGGAGTGGTGGGACCCAGGCAGACTGGTTTGGGCATGGAGGCTGGGTGGTTGAGGGACAGGATCACATGCAGAGTGCTGGGGCTGTGCAGCCCTATGCAAACCCAGCACACAGACATGTGCAAACCCTTCCCAACAGCGCCCGGACTTCTTCCAGCCACTGCAGCCACCTGCCACATCTCCCACCCCTCCTGCTTCTCCCCACAGTCAGCTCCGACCCAGACCCACAGAATCTCCTGCAACAGGAGGCACAGGGACAGATGGACATATCCGGGTGCCTCTGGCAGCACCCCTCACTCAGAGCACAAAACAACACTCCAGGCAAACCTTGAACACGAGGAGGGTGGCAGAAGCAGTGAGAGGGAGGGGAGCCATGGCAAAACATCCGTGGGACAAGGGGTCTTCCCACGCCTCACCCCAGAGCCGGCTCCCATGCTGAGCCCTGGGAAGCAGGGCAGCTCCGGGAAACCGCATCCCTGCCTGCAGCTGCCAGCTCACAGCCCCAGGAGCCAGGCGGGAGCAGCAGGCTCCTGAACAAAGGTCCCTTTGGAAGGGATCAGAGTGCCCTGGGGACGCCCCCCAGCCTCCCCCTAATCCCCCATGCCGGCCCCAGCCCCCTCCTCCTCTTCCACCACCCTGCTGATAACAAAACCACCGCTGCCCTCCGGACCAGCATCCCCCAGTGCCTGGCAACCGTTATTCAGAGGGACACAAAGGGGACTGCAGACCCAGCCGCCATGCTTGCCGCCAGGGATGGGGTGCCCAAGCAGGTGGCCAGGCCAGAGACCACCGGCCCTGCTCCAGGCCAGCCAATGGCAAGGGATGGCCCATGACACCATGGGGGATGGTGGCACCTGGGGGAGAGCTGACTCTGTTCCCCCAGGTGGCCCAAGGGCTCTCACAGAGGTGGCTACAGCCCACCTTGTCCCCAGGATGCCCGAAATTGCCTGACGTGGGTGAAAGCAGGGGCTCCCTGGCCCCTCTGGGTGACATCTGATCTGCTCTGCCTGGGAAGGGCTGGAAGAAGGGGCTGCCCTCACCCTTATCCTGCACCCTCGGCCCCTGCCCTTCCCTCCATCCCTTCCCAGCTCCCCAGAGGATTGAAAACAAGCCACCCCCGCTGCCATGGTGACAGCCGCCAGCCCCCCTGCCCACCCACCTCGCCCTCATTACAGTCACCAGACCCCTTCCCCCAGCACATCCCCCCAGCACTGATCCCGGAGCAGCCCAACCTGCTCCCCCCACCCCCCACCCCCCGGGCCTCACTGGCAGCAGGGACAAGGGGGGGCCGAGGGCAGCGCAGGCAGGATGCTGGCAGGGCCTTTCTGGGGAACCCGAGCTCCTGCAGCCAAGGGGCCCTGCAACGCAGGCTCAGGTAACAGGAGCCCAGAGCAGGCCTCCCAGTAAAGCAGGTGCCTTGCCGTCACCAGAGGGTTTGTTGTCACCACTGGTCCCACAGAGCCAGCTCAGGGCTGGCCGTGGAGCAAAAGTGTCCCTGGGCACAGGCTGGCAGCAGGGAGAGACCCAGGTGTGTCCCAAAAATCACTCTCCTCCTGTGCAGCCCAGAAGAGGCAGCATCTCTCTGCCTGCAGTCAGGCAGGACAGGGGTTGGCTCAAACCTCAGCCTGCCATGCATTTTTTAGGCAAGGGCCTGTTTTGGCAGCGGGGGCAGGCTCCTGACCTAGGCATTATCCAATCTGCTGCTCCAGCCCTCCCCATCCTTTCCCGTGGGAGGATTTTGGTGTGTTGCTGCCACAGGCTTTTGGTGCCAGGCTCAGCCCAAAATGCTCAGCCCTTCCCCTCCTCCCCAGATTCCTCATCCTTGAGGGATGCTCCCATTGTCTCCACCTCCATGCTCACAAGGATCCCTCTTGCTCTGCCACTGCTTCACTTTAAATATCCCATAAAGAGAATATCCCCCTCCCACGCCACAGCCCTTTCCCAGCACAGCTTTGCTCCAAATCCCAGCCAGTCCAGCACCGCCAATTAGTGGCTTCGCCAAAATCCCCTCCCCAGGCTCAACCTTCAAGCATGGGCCAAGGCGGCGGCGTGGCAGTGCCTGGGCACCCGCGGCCTCTGGCACGGGGCATCCCACTGTCACCGGCCCCAGTCCGGTGCAGCAGGCAGGACAGGAGAGCCAGGGCAGCGCAGCAGGCAGTACCACGACACCACGCCTCAGGTGCGTGCAGGCAGGTCCCCATTTGCAAGGGGGTGGTGCTGGGGGAGGCCTCGGCAGCCAGAGGCCACGGTGATGGGGGCGATGGCTGGTGTGCTGGGAGCCTCCTGCCTGGGGAGCTTCTCTCACCCTCCACCCCAGTGGGGATCCCTCCCCGCTGCCGAGCTGGGCCAGGGGCTGAGTCTCCCCTGCAAGCTGGGTATTCACATCCCTTCTGTCTCCTACTCCAGTCATCCCTGGAACTGCTGCACAAGGATAGGACTCTGCCCTGCCTTGGGGACCTCCCCAGTCCCACAATGTCCCCTCTTGCTGCCCCAGGGCCAGAGGGAAAGCCCTGCGCTTCCCCACCGTCCTGGGAGCGTGATTAATGCTGTCTGACAGCAGCAGCCCTCGACTGGGGCCCAGCCAAGGAGAGCAGGGACATGGGACACCGGAGCCAGACTGGCCGGCCTCGGGTAACCCCCCGGGCCAGTCCCAGCCCGGAGGCTGGAGCCAGGAGGGCCCCCCCAGGACCCCATAATCACCCACCACCATGGCACCCCAGCCACAGGACTTACCTATGTACTCTGGGTCCACCCGCGGCGAGTACAGCCCGAACTTGATGAAGATGGGGAGGACGAAGCCGAAGCGGACCCACTCGATCACGTAGAGAGGGGGACGGGCCTCGTGGGCGTCCAGGAGGTCGCAGCCCAGCACCGTGCTCTCCCCGACTCGCCCCACCACGGCCTGGGACTCGCTCTGGCCGCTGCCTGACGGGAGCGAGGCGGGAGGGGTGAGCCCCGCCACCGGGACGGGACCCTGCCCT
>NW_010972655.1:393523-394860 GCF_000737465.1 Haliaeetus leucocephalus
GTCCCGCCGCTCCTCATGCCCGTCCCGCGGAGGCTCGGCTCGGATCCGTCCCCACGCTCCAGCCACCGCCGCCGCCGGGCGGCCGCAAACAAACCCGCGGTGCCGGGAGGGGCTGCCCCAGGCCCCGCCCCCCGCCCCGCCCGTTGCCACGGGGACAGCCAATCGGGAGCTCGGCGCCGGGCGTCCCCGAGGCGGCCAATGGTGGAGCGGGGCAGCGGGATCGGCGAGGGCTGCTGGGAGTTGTAGTTCTGGCGGGAAGGCGAGGGGACGCGGGTGGGACACTGCTGCGGGGTATGGGTGTGTGATACACCCGTGGGACACGGCGCGGGGCGTGTGCGTGACACCGGTGTGCGTGACCAGGTGTGTGACGCCAGTGTGCCTGCACGCTGTTTGGCTGGGAGCATCGGCTGCCCACGGTGCCCACCCAGGGCTGCTGCAGGCTGAGCCCTGCCGTGCTGAGCCCTGCGGTGCTGTGCCCAGTCATGCTGTGCCAAGCCATGCCATGCCGTGCAGTGCCACACCGTGCCGAGCCCTTTCCTGCCATACCGCACCATTTCATACCACGCCAAGCCATGCTGTGCCATGCCAAGCTGTGCCGTGCCACACCACGCACAGCTCCGTGGCAGGGAGGCAGCGCATGTGTGGGCACAGGGCACCCCCGTGACCGCCGTCTTGCCAGGGCTCCCCACCTGCCCTTCCCTATCCCAGCTGTCTCCTCTGTAATCCCATCCTAAATGTGTCCCTGGCGTGGGGACGGCCACCGGTGCAGTGTCCCCATCCTGCCAGGCTGAGCCGGAGCTGGGCTGCCCGCCAGGCTGGGGGCTCTGGAAAGCCTCCTGGGACAGGGGCTGACTGGGGAGGGGACATCCCCCGCGTCCTGTTGCCACCATGGAGCGTGGCATCGAGGGTCGAGCATGGCCATGCTGGACTGCGTGTGCCATGCCGGGCCCTGCTCTGCAGCACTGCCAAGTCCCAGGTGCGGCACTGAGCACTGGGTTGGGGATGCTGGGGCAAAGCCCCCATCCTGGTCCCCCTTCCCTGGGACATGGGGGTCTGCGGTCCCCCCCGTCAGCCCGGCCTGGCCCGGCCCCCTGAGCCTGGGAGACTATTAAGGACAGAGCTAAAGTAAGAGGAGTTAAAGTAAATAATTCTGCGGTTAAGCTGCTTTCCTGCATCTCACAGGCCCATGTGAGTCCTGCGGCTCCCATGGGCTTAAGCGCTGTGGCTGGACGGTACTGCGCTGTCCCCGTCATCCCCGTCCCTGTCCCCTGACACAGGGCTGCCCCCCCCCCCCCCCCCCCCCGCCCCCGACCGGGGCGGGGGGGGAGGAGTGACAC
>NW_010972655.1:394870-397170 GCF_000737465.1 Haliaeetus leucocephalus
CTGTGCTCCCCCCCCCCCCCCCGCCCTTCCCCCGGGCCAGGGGTCCCCCCCCCCCCCCCCCCCTCATGCCCCAGGTAAGGGGTGAAGGCAGAGTTGAGCACCCATAGATGGCCCCATGTCCTGACATTGTGTCACAGCCCACCAGAGCCATGGCATCGCTCATGGACCATGGGTACTTCCCGAATCTCCACCAGGGAAGGGCCATGGGGCACCAGGCAGAGCAAGGGGCTGCTTTCTGTCCCCTGCTTTTTGGGGTGCTCCACAGCCTGTGGTGAAGACCTCTCCTCAGTCACCTCCTCTGTCCCTGCTGGTCCCACCCCAGGCCCTGTGGGAGGAGCGGGGTCCAAGAGACGGGAACACTGGGGTGCTACAGCCGCCCCAAGGCAGTTGGTTGCCCCCAGACAGGTCTCTGAGCAGGGCACAGCCATTTTGTCAGTGGTACCCGGTGCCACCACCCTGGTGCTTTGTTCCCGAGGGAAGACGACGACATTTTGGTGTTTCAGAGCAACGTTTGGGGGCCTGGGGAGTTGCCTCGCAGAGGCGATAGCTCCGCCAGCCCAGGGTGTGGAAACGGCGCTCATGCCCAGTGAGCGCCAGGCGCTCCCAGCCATGTGCCGCACACCCGGGAATGGGGACGGTGACACTTCTTGCACTTAGGATTTAAATGCCACCAAGGTTAGGAGCAGCTGAGAAGAGATTTTCAGGATTGGACTTTTGGACAGAGATGCCTAAATTCCATCTAAGCTACACTTTAAGCATCAACGTCCTGGGCCGGCCCCCGTGCGCTGACGCAGCTGCCACCCTCTGCGTGGCATCACTGCTTTGGCGGGCGACCAGCTCTCAGGCCCGCTCGCTGGTGGCCGAAATGCAGCCACTCGCGCTCCCCAAGGGCCAAGGCTGGGCAGAGACCCAAGAGCCAGGACCCCTGCAGCCGGGACGTGGCTGCCGACCGAGCTGGGTGGCACAGCGGGGTGGCAGGGAGCCTGGCAGAGCCACGAGCGCATGTGCTGCCTGCTGGTTCCCCATACACAGACCTGGAGAGAAGCCACAGGAGAGTCCTTTAATGCAGGGACAGACAGCAGAACCTCGGGGCTGGGAAAGGCCCCCCACCATTTTGGAGCGACAGCCTCCATCGAACCCATCCAGCACACGCTGCCCCGAGGAGACGGTCGTGTTCACGCATCCTCGCTGTCCTCTCCAGCACTGTGGCACGGCAGATCCCACTGGTGAGCTGGGCTTTGGGAGCCGCAGCTCCCCTCCCGCTCACTGTGCCCGGCACGTCACCAGCTGTGGCCCTGGCATGGCACAGGGAGCCCCTCCAGGGAGGCGAGTGACATAGAGCCAGGACTCCTCGCTGCAGGGCTGCACCTACCAAACGCGCTGGCAGAACTGGATCACGGCTTGCTCCTGCTCCCGTGTCTCGATGGAGCCGGGCCGCAGCCGTCGGATCTCCCAGATGGCGTCGTTGCCATTCATCTTCTGTGCCTTCGCCAGGTAGCAGGCCAGCATGGTGCCCGTCCGGCCGTGTCCCAGCATGCAGTGCACTGCCACAGCCTGTCCGGCACCGCCGCACCGTCAGCTGGCACCAGCACGGAGGGATGCGAGTGTCCCTGCCGCAGCCCCCCGTGCTCCCCAGCACCACCCCTTGGTGTCACAGGCGTTGCCTCCCTTGGCATAACCTCTCCCTGGGTGCCACCTCCTACCGTGCGAGGTGTCACCCCGCTGCGGTGTCACCCCCTCAGCGCTGCCTCCCCAGTGTGATGTGCCCCTCGCCATACCTCACCGCGGGCGTTGGCCTCCTCCACCAGCTGCAGGAAGCTCTGGATCTGCCCGGGTGTCGGAGGGCTGAAGTCGGGCACACGGAGCCGGTGGAGGTGGATGGCCGGGCAGCAGCCGTGGTGCGGGGGTGCCCGCTCTGACAGCGACACCAGGTGCCGCACGCCCTGGCCCAGCAGGAACCGGTAGTGCCCCGGCTCCCGCGGCATGCCCAGGCCCGCCAGCCGCCCCTCCGCCACCCACGAGAAGTTGGGGGGCTCGGACGCTCCCATCGCCTGCGGGGATCAGTACTGTGGCCGCCGCGTTCCCTGGGGACAGGGTTGCTCTGGGGACCCCGGCCGGGCCACACCCCTGCGAGACCATTGCCAGGACCCCTGGGACCCCGCCCCAGCTCAGCCCCCCCCAGGATCCCCTGCCAGGTCCCCCGGGAGACCGTGGCCAGACCCCCCCAGCACCCGCTGGCCAGGACCCCCCACGTCGGGACTGCCGGGACCCCCTGGCCAGGCCCCAGGACCCCCAGTTCA